>NW_027210366.1:0-79135 GCF_027789765.1 Dendropsophus ebraccatus | reverse complement strand
ATGGCACATGCAAGAAAACCTACAATATCCAAAGAATACTCAAGAATACCTACATGTAAAGAAATGAAAGGAAAAAGACTAGAAGGAGAACCCCGACCATAAAGGAGGTATGTTTCACAGGCAATGGCTTCTTGAGGGCCAGTGATAAGTAGGGCACCAAGTGTAAGATGATGAGCAAGGAGGGATGAAGGCAAAGCTGTATATAGTGTGTTCTGGATCGCCAAAGTGGTAAGATAATAGTGGAGATCCAATAAGCCTAAAATGTAAAGGAAGGGGGTGAAAAAAAAAAAAAAAAAAGTGTGGGTATCTGGGAATTGAACCCTTCCCTGTCAGCCCCGAGCGCCGACACCCTGCCACTGCACACTGAGCACCCTTAACTGTCACTGGAGATTTTATCAGCTAAGTTGATGCAATAGGAAAATGGCTGCTGCCATCTGCCCTTCATACACATCTGCCTCCCTCACAGGCTCCGATCACTGCACAAAAACTCAGCAGAAAGGTCAATTAAACATTGGATCCCCAACACATGCTATTCAGCTTAATGGGGTCCCTCAGCTCCCTGGCTGCTTTCCATTTAGGTGGCAGGATTTGAGAGGACAAAAGGAGCCGGCAGCAATCCACACTGCCTGCAGCCTTTAATGTCCTCTCAGGCCCTGCTGTTTAGTGGCACCGAGCATCCTCCAACATAGGCAGGAACAAAGCCTTTTTATGGCATTTACATAGATACGGCCAGCCTATGCATATGGAAGTGCACAGCGCCGTCGGCCATTTTGAAAGTGGGCGACACAAAGGGCAGGAGCCGGGGTACTGAAAATCAGCATTCCTGGGAGCAAGAAGCAATAAAATGGATGGAAGTATGACTCCCATAACCATAACGCCGCACAGTGAACAATGAAACCAAACTGTGGTGTAGTAAGGTGTAATACACGTCAATGTACCATAGTGAACATGACTGGGGGGAATTAAGAGAAATGGGGAGAACTGAGTATAAGTGACAGGGATATTACTCACAGGATAATACAGCCAGTGGCACTTCATCCATGAGGCCACTTGAAGTGGGGACCTTAGGCGGCGCCCCTGTTGTCAGAAAGGGAGACGGCTCCTCACCTAGGATGCTGAGCCATTGCTGCGACTGTCTGCCACCCCTCCTCTCCCAGCAGACCACACCTTTCTCTAGCTGGGAATGCCCTCGCTCTACCATGTGGATTGCAGCAGCTGAGTGCCCTCTCACCCATCCTGCTGCTAACTAACAGCCCTGTCCTGACTCCTGCTCATTCCTGCCAGGACTCTGATAGAGGAAGAGAGACAGGACACCTGGGCTGCTGTAGGACCGCATCCCCTGGGGAGTGTTGGCCGAAGGACCTGTGGTGATGTCCGTGTAATCAATTACATGGGTGGGAGGAGCCAGACTCTACAAGTGGTGGAGTTGTGCACTGAGCAATAACTCAGAGACATACTTAAGGGGCATCCTGTGGATAGGGGAAAAGTCAAATTTTCCCGGAATACCCCTTTAATCCTTTAAGGACGGTGCCAATTTTCGTTTTTGCTCTCTGATTTTCTCCTCCTTGTGTTTAAAAAACCATAGCGCTTGCATAATTTCACCTACAGACCCATATGAGCCCTTATTATTTGTGACACTAATTGTACTTTGCATTGACTGATTTCATTTTTCCATAAAATATTCTGCACAACCGGAAAAAAAATTGTTTGTAAAGTGAAACTGAAAATAAGGAAAAAATTTTTTATTTGGGAACACCGTTCGCCCCATAGTAAGACAAACACGTTATTTATGTTTCTTAAATCGGTACGATTACAACTATATGTAACTTGTCCGACTTTTATTTTATTTGATGGCTTTTTTTTTCTAAATTCTTTTATTTTATATCACAAATCAACAACATTGATAAAATAGAATCAGCACAAGTAGGATCAGTGGAAGCCATAAAAAACATTTCTCCAACTACCCCTCCAATAGCTAGCTCTGAACACAATCCATAAAAAAACAACCAAGCAAGCAATAATCCCTTCCCCCCACCCACCCACCCGACCCCCCAACCCAACCAGGCGAAGAGAGAAAGACCAAGGCAGACAGAGAAAGCAAAAAAAAAAAGAAGGGGGGAAACCAAAACCTTTCTTCACATTCGGGTTACTGATCCATTTAAACCATAATTCTATCGTACTTTCGCAAGGCTTTATTGGAATTGGTTCTAGCGAGGCACCTCATCATAGCTGCATGTTCTACTCCACTAAAGCTCTCCATTCTGCAAGGTTGGAGGGCTTCCCCCAGCATTTGCGGGATACTACAACCCTACCCAGTGCCCAAAGTTTATTCAGCAAAGAGCCATCTGAACCATCATTATCATGCCCAGCAAACAAAAATCAAAAAGGGGTCCTCCCGAACCGCAAGGGAGAGGCAATTTGTCATATACTCCCCAATCTCCCTCCACATTCCTGTATCTTGGGACATTCCCAAATCAGGTGAAGAAATCGGCGTGTTCAGAATTGCACTTAGGGCACCGAGAGGACGTCCAGCAACCCACCATAACAAAGTTTCTGTGGGAGTAATAAACCCGATATAAGATTTTATTTGGGATAAGTCTATGGGGTGGATTCAGAGCCACAACTCTATTGTTTATGAAGCGCTGCCGTCCCATCTATCACTGTGAATTACCCCAATTCTAGTTCCACTTTTGCCTGACTTTCTCAACATCTGATTATCCCAGGCCTGAACAGGCAATCTATAGATGCCTTGACAGCAATTTCTTACCCTGTGGAGGGTCTCTCAGGTGCTCAATGAAGGAGTGAAATTCATAGTGCCAAATCTCCTTATTATGTGTGTCTTTAAAAGCCCCTTTAATCTGTGCATACCATAATACTGTGCATTTGTGAGGCCAAATATGGCCTTACATTCCTCAAAACTAATGATGTTTCATTTGTGACCAACTGATGTATAAACGTGAGGTCCCTATTAGACCAAAATGAAAATCTTGAATTTAAGAAATTCCTCTAATAGTTTGATTCCCCCAAAGTGAAGAAATCCAACAACATCCACTTATAGTTAAATTTTTTTTTCATCTTCTGCCACATTTCACTATTTATTACCCTGTGTTAATTTATTATAACCCCCAAATCCAGCGTCCACCTCCCAACCAGGGCTCTGCATATTTCCAACCACAGTGATCCATAATATATTTGAGCACCTGAGAGGTCCGCCATCGCTTAAGGTCCTGGGCTCCCATTGCAAGGAAATATAGTGCAAAATCTGCAATTGCCCGAGTCCAGTTTTTGTACTTCAGTCGGGGTTTCCTCCCCCCCCCAAATAAAGGAGTTGAGGAGAGAAGTTAACTTCCCGAACCATTGGTCGGAGATCCATATCGGAGAGGAGAAAAGAAGGTACAGCGCCTGAGGGAGAATAATCATTTTTATAATAGCCATTTTACCTGACGTATCTATGGGGAGTCTGGACCAGAAGTCCAACTTTCTTCTGAATCTTGTTTAATAAAGGAGTAAGATTAAATTCGGCAAATCTACCGATAGAGGGGGGGAAATATGGATACCCAGATATTCTATCGAGTCCACCACCCGGATGGGCAATCCTCCTAGTGCCTCCACAGTGAAGTTGTCATATAAAGGTAATAGACAAGTTTTGCCACAATTTACCTCAAACCCGAGACAGTACCGAACCTCTTCTCAATAGTCATAGCACCATGAATCGCCTCCTTATTTGGGAAGGGGGGTTGTGTTAACACCGTTCGCCCCTTAGTAAGACAAACCGTATTTAGTTTCTTAAATCGGTACGATTACAACTATATGTAAAAAAAAGTTTTTCAAATTGCTCTATTCCATCCTTATAACACTTTTATTTTTTGGTCTATGGGGCTTAGTGAGGTGTCATTTCTTGCTCCATGATATTGTAGTTTCTATCAGTACCTTGATCTGCACATATAGGACTTTTTGATCACTTTTTATTACAATTTTCTCGATTTGATGTGACCAAAAAATCATAAATTTTGCCCTTTGGCGTTTTTTTACGCTTACGCCGTATACTGTGCCGAGATCAGGCATGTGATAATTTGATAGTTTAGGCGATTACACACGCGGCGATACCAAATATTGTAATGTTTATATATTTATTTATTATAAAATATGGAAAAGGGGGGTGATTCAGACTTTTATAAGGGGAGGGGATTTCTTATTGATTGGAAAAAAAATCTTTTTTTTTTTTTTTTTTTTTTTTTTTTTCAACTTTACCTTTTAGTCCCCCTGAGGGACTTTTATTATTACTGCAGTGATCTCTCATAGAGATCACTGCAGTGTACTAACAATACACTGATCAATGAGATCAGTGTTAGATTGCTTAGGGCTGCTGCAGCCGAGAAGCAATCTATTGCCGAGCGTCATACAGACGTTAAGGCTCGGCCCGGGTAAGCAGAAGGGATCGCCCCTCCCGTGATCGCATCGCGCGGGGGACGATTTCCCCCACTAGACACCAGGGAAGGGGCTGCAATGCTAATTAGATGCAGCTCGTCCTGCCAGAGTCCTTCTCCAAGCAACCTAGCTGCAGGTGTGGTGGAGTATTCGGGTGGGTGGGGGCTCTGGTTGAGGGGTAGTGAGGGGGGCTGGTTGAGGGGGTAGTGAGGGGGGATGGTTGAGGGGGTGAGGGATGCGTTTAGTTTGGAGAGGGTAGGTGGTTTTTTTCTCTACTGTCATTAATAGGGGGTCTAAGCACAGGCTGGTGAGAGCCTCTGCTGAGATCCCCTAATAGTGACAGTAGACTACCAGTGAAATTGTCATTAATTTATTTTTACTTTACAGGTTGAAATAAAGACTAGACTACTACGGAAAGAAGAGGATCGCTTTTTTATTTAATAAAAGGGTCAATGAGGGGTTTCTGGGTAGTTTTATTTCAATAAAGATCGTTTAAAGTTGTGTTTTTTCCTTACTTCTATTTGGCTTAGTAGTGGAAGCTGTCTAACAGATGGCGTCCATTTCTATGCCGGGCTTAGTGTTAGCCAGTAGAACGCTAACACTAACCCCCCACTTATTACCCCGGCACCCACCACCACCAGGGGTACGGGAAGAGCCAGATACCGTCAGACTTGGAGTGTCAGAAAATGATAATCCGGGACTGGGGCGGCAGCAGGCTGGTGTTATTAGGCTGGCAACGGCCAAAATAAATGGCCTTTTGCCACCTTGATAGTGTCAGGCTGCTGCTTAGTTTTGTATCTGTCTGGTTATGGAAAATAGGGGGGACCCCACACATTTTTTTTTTTATTATATATTTATTTATTAAACTAATGTGTGGGGTCCCCACTATTTTCCATAGCCAACCAGACACAAAACAAAGCAGCCTTTGCAAGCCTAATAATGTCAGGCTGCTGCTGCTTAGTTTTGTATCTGGCTGGTTATGGAAAATAGGGGGGACCCCACATTATTTATTTTTTTAATTATTTATTTATTAACCAATGCATGGGGTCCCCCCCTATTTTTCATAACCCAGCCAGACACAAAACTAAAGAAAAGCCTGATACTATCAGTGTGGCAAGGGCCACTTATTTTGGCCGTTGCTAGCCTAATAACACCAGCCTGCTGCCACCCAGTCCCGGATTGTTAGGGGCCTCTCAGCAGAGGCCCTTGATCTCTCATCTCCCCAGTCTCTGCTGAGACCCCCTAATAATGACACCACATGACTTGAAGTGTAGGATATTCAAAGAACAGTGGACTTATGATTACTTTTTCATGCAGTACAAGGAAAGAGCTGTGTGTTTGATATGCCAGAACTCTTTGTCCTGTGTTCAAAGAATACAATTTGCGGCGACACTATCAAACTCAACATAAAGATAAATATGATTGTTTGGTCAGTGATGTGAGAAAAGATAAAATATTAAAACTGAAAAATACATTGACAACTCAGCAAAATACTTTTGTGAAGCAGAAGCAGCTAAATATTTCATCACTGCGAGCAAGTTTTCAAGTAGCCAAGCTAATAGCGTGCACTGGCAGACCTTTTGTGGAGGGCGAATTTGTTAAAGTGACTGTACCACCAGGCCCAGGCTGAAGCACTGGAGGTGGGCCGACCCACCCTTAGTGGGAGGAAATTTCCACCCCTCTATGATAGGGTTCCATTGATTCTAATGGAGTCACATCATGGAGGGGCTGGGGTTTCTTCCCACTGGGGGTGAGTCGGCCCGCCTCCAGTGCTTCTGCCTGGGCCTGGTGGTACAGTCACTTTAAGGAGTGCCTTCTTTCTGTTGCCAAAGAGATGTGTCCAGAAAAGGCAGATTTATTTAGTACAGTTAGGGCCCTATTCCACCGGACGATTATCATTCAGATTATCGTTAAATAGTTCGAATCTAAACGATAATCGTTCGGTTGAAATGCAGTTAACGATTAATGACCGAACAAGAAATCGTTGATCGCTTTATAAGACCTGGACCTATTGTTATCGTTGCTCGTTCGCAAATCGTTCGCATTGAATAAGACGTCGTTCAAATAGAGAAGAAAAAACGATTGCAAATATGATCATAAGTAACAATTCTGATTCCATGGAAATGAGTGAACGTTTTCAGGTCTTTCGCAATAGCGATAGTTTGAGATCGTTAATGGTTAACGATTATGCGAATGATAATCGTCCGGTGGAATAGGGCCCTTAGTCTTTCAGGATCTACAATTACACAAAGGATTGAAGAGATGGGAGACAACTTGCATTGGCATTTGCAAAACTGCGTAAGAAAACTTTCCTATTTTTCCTTGGCACTTGACGAGAGCAATGATGTTCGTGATTCTGCACATCTTTAATTATTATTCGTGGGATAAATGAGAATTTCGAAGTCACAAAAGAGCTTGCTGCACTGCAAAGCATCAAAGAAACAACTACAGGAGAGGATTCACTGAATTCCGGCCGCAGAAAGACCTGTCAGTTCACACAGTGAAGCGAGCGGCTCCGGCCGCTTGCTTCACTGTGTGCTATGGGAAGCTCTGATGCGGGCGCACGCTGATGCGCCCGCATCAGAGCTCAACGGCCGGACGGGTCATCCGGCTGGTACTTAAGTACCGGCCGGGATGATCCGGGCTAAGAACGGCCGTTCCGTGACCCGGCCGGGCTCACTGAACGGCCGGATGTTCACTTAATGTGAACATAGCCTCAATGTGCAACTTCAAGGAAAAGGGAAGCTCATCTGTGATATGCAATCACATGTTAAGGCATTTGAAGTAAAATTTCTGCCATCTCCCCTTAACTCAAAATCTGATTCCATTCCCAAAAGAAACTGAAAATTTGCATAAGGAGTTCCAATCAAGATTCAAAGAGCTTCATCTCCCTGAACAAGACATACAACTTTTCCGTAACCCATTTTCAATTGACATTGAAAATGTGAATACAATTTACCAAATGGAACTGGCTGAACTGCAGAATTATGGCTCTCTGAAGGACGCATTCAAGTCAAGCAGCTTGCTTCATTTCTATGGCTCTCTCCCCTCTGAGACATATCCTAATCTCAGGAACAATGCACTCAAAATGGCAACCATCTTTGGCAGCACTTATGTCTGTGAACAGAATTTTTCCAGAATGAAACATCTAAAATCTCCAAACAGATCTAGACTAACTGATACACACTTACATCACTTGTTACGCCTAGCAGTGACAAATATGGAACCGGACATTGACCATCTCATTACCCAAAAGCAGGCCCATAGTTCCCATTGAAACACTGGTGAGTTTGTTGATTTCAATTTACTTGTTCTTTATTCTAAATATTGTATTTGTTCCCGTTTTGTTTTATGATTATAGATGAGCGAACCTCGAGCATGCTCGAGTCCATCCGAACCCGAACTTTCGGCATTTAATTAGCGGTAGCTGCTGAAGTTGGATAAAGCCCTAAGGCTATGTGGAAAACATGGATATAGTCATTGGCTGTATCCATGTTTTCCAGACAACCTTAGAGCTTTATCCAAGTTCAGCAGCCCCCGCTAATCAAATGCCGATCGTTTGGGTTCGGATGGACTCGGACTCGAACCCGGTTCGCTCATCTCTATTTATGATATGTGCAGTGTGCCTAGGAATTTGATCATATTTCTTTTTTTATAGTTCGACCCTTCGATGGTCTGAAGGACAGTGAACTGGCACTCTGTGCTATAGTCTATATAACATACATGATCCTCCAGTATTTTCTATTAATAAGTTATGTGAACTGGCCTACTGTAATTGTCTATCACCTTGTACGAGACCAGACGTTCCATGACCAGGTCTCTGAAAAGACGGCCGGTCTCTGTAAAGATCATCCCGGCCGGTACTGCAATTGTGTGAACATAGCCTAATGCTGAGAAGGTTACATATGCCATGAGTATATGATAGGCCTTTCTCGTCACTATAATTTTTCAATTTTATTTTTTGTAAAAATCATAAATTCAATTTATCACCTTCTCCTGTAGTCCCTGCAGCCTCCTCCAGAGACCAGGGACCTCCATGTCTGGCCGGGAGGGGAACATGTGTGTGTGTGGAGGTGAGAGGAGGAGGTGTATGTGCCCTCCTGCTCCAATCACCCCCAGCTGCCCCCCCCTCAGTGTCCCCCTAGTCCCCCTAAGTGTCCCCCCAGTCACCTTATTCCCCCTCAGTCACCCCAGTCCCGTTCAGGGTCCCCCCAGTCCCCTTCAGTGTCCCCCCAGTCTCCTTCAGTGTCCCCTCAGTCACCCCTCATCTATACCTGTACTACTACACCCTTTATCCACTATACCTTCACTACTACTCCCCTCATATGTACCTGAACTACTACTACACCCCTCATCTATACCTGTATTATTACTACTATTATTACTACACCCCTCATCCTTACCTGTACTAATACAACCCTTATCCACTATACCTCCACTACTACACCCTACCTTTTTGGAGGCACAAACAAGATCTCCTATATTATATGGGTACTGCAGAAAACAAGGCTGAAAAAATGGACTGCACCTCACAACAAATGCAAAAAAATTTAAATTTTATTGTACATAAATGCCGGGAACAAACAAAAAACCATAAAAACAGTTAAAAATACCACCAAGCCACCGGCCCAGATTCGGCCAAGTGGCCCCCAACCCACTAGGAAATATGTTAAGTGATGACCAAGATAAATATATATATATGAATGAGTAAACAGTAATATCCTATAAAACAAGTAGATGTAAACAATAACCAGACATGAAAGTGTGCAAAATCCCCTGTGCTAAAATACACTAGATCACAAAAATCAATACATCATAGCAGATGCGAGCAAAACAAAGTGCAAGTGCAGACAAAGTGCAAAAGAAGGGGGAAAGGGAGGTTAGTAAGATACAACCAATATGGCCATCATCCCAACATCCCACACGTTCCGTCACGTGGACTTCCTCAGGGATGAATACACATGTCCCCAATGCTACTATATATAGGAGGTAGAACAAATGGATAAATCATAAACAGGTGGGTTTTAGCCACACACCTGTTTATGATTTATCCATTTGTTCTACCTCCTATATATAGTAGCATTGGGGACATGTGTATTCATCCCTGAGGAAGTCCACGTGACGGGGGGATGTTTTTCCTAACCCCTTGTTTATTGCTTATCTCCTTGGTGCCAGTTCGTATACTATCTAGTTACTATATTATATGGGGGCAAAGTATCACGTAGTGTCATGTATTTAGGAAAACTACTTACATGGGGAACGGGAGGGGGGGGGGCTCTGTTAAACTGGAAAGCAATACAGTTGCTGACTGAAATATCATTAAAATAGTATATGATGCTGCAGGGAGAAAAATGTTCTGTTTATGCAGCAAATTATTTGCCCATAACGCACAGCCCTATATGAGACTACTGGGAGGGCTGGCGATTGTATAAGAGACTATGGGGGAGGGCTGGCTACTATATAAGAGACTATGGGGGAGGGCTGACCAGTAGTGGATTATAATAGGTCAGTTTCGGGCGGTAGCCCGGGGCCTTGAGCTCCAGGGGGGCCCATGGCCATCCAAAAAGACTTATACTTTCAGTTGTGTATTGTCTCCTGGCTACAGTTCTGTCATGATTCCTGTTCTGACCCCTGGTGCTGACTACTATATGAGACTACTGGGAGGGCTGGTTACTATATGAGACTATTGGGGAGGGGCCAGGGGCGGATTAACTTTACCATAGGCCCCGGGCTGTTCACCAAGCCTGGGCCCCCCCACCCCACTGTAACTATGGAAGCACTAGCCTGGCGTTCATAGTACAGGATAGATAATGTCATGATGTCATGATTTGTGCAAAATTGCCATAAAAAAACTGTGATTTTTTGCAAATCATGGCAGAAGTGTAGCCAGGAGACAGTACACCACTGAAAGTATAAGTCTTTTTGGGTGGTCATGGGCCCCCCAGGAGCTCAGGGCCCCGGGCTGCCGCCCAAAACGCCCCTATTATAATCCACTACTGGGAGGGGCTGGCTACTATATGAGACTATTGGAGAGGGTTGGCTACTATAAAAGAGACTATGGGGGAGGGCTGGTTACTATAAAAGAGACTATGGGGAAGGGCTGGCTACTATATGAGACTATTGGGGGCTGGTTACTATTTGAACACTATTGGGAGGGCTGGCTAATATATGGGGCAATTTTGGTTTGGTTGGCTACTACATGGGGCAATATTGGGGGGGTTGGCTATTACATGGGTTGAAGGTTAATCATGGCATAGCAATATATCATGTCATTTATCATAGTGCGCAGCACTGACAGTACCAGGAATGGCGCATGCTGATCTGACAGTACCAGGAAGGCGGCATTCGTGCTTAAATAATCACGGTTGGCCCTCGACTTTGTCCAATTTTTCAATTTTGGCCCACTATGTATTTGAGTTTGATACCCCTGCTCTACATGAACAGCTCTGAAATCAGAGGAAGGGTTGGTAAGGTAAGTATAAATATATAAGTCAAAGCTGATAGGCAAACAGGTAAGGAAACATTCTTATTGCTGCCTAATCCATGAAAACCTCAGCGAGAGTGAAAAGATATGACTACATAGTATACAATACTATAGGCATAAAGGTAGATAGATGGCACATGCAAGAAAAACCTACAATATCCAAAGAATACTCAAGAATACCTACATGTAAAGAAATGAAATGAAAAAGACTAGAAGAGGAACCCCGCCATAAAGGAGGTATGTTTCACAGGAAACGGCTTCTTGAGGGCCAGTATATAAGTAGGCACCAAGTTGTAGATGATGAGCATGGAGGGATGAAGGCAAAGCTGTATATAGTGTGTTCTGGTTCGCCAAAGTGGTAAGATGATAGTAGAGATCCAATAAGCCTAAAATGTAAAGGAAGGGGTGAAAAAAAAAAGTGTGGGTACTGGGAATTGAACCCTTCCCTGTCAGCCCCGAGCGCCGACACCCTGCCACTGCCACCACTGAGCACCCTTAACTGTCACTGGAGATTTTATCAGCTAAGTTGATGCAATAGGAAAATGGCTGCTGCCATCTGCCCTTCATACACATCTGCCTCCCTCACAGGCTCCGTTCACTGCACAAAAACTCAGCAGGAAGGTCAATTAAACATTGGATCCCGAACACATGCTATTCAGCTTAATGGGGTCCCTCAGCTTTCCATTTAGGTGGCAGGATTTGAGAGGACAAAAGGAGCCGGCAGCAATCCACACTGCCTGCAGCCTTTAATGTCCTCTCAGGCCCTGCTGTTTAGTGGCACCGAGCATCCTCTAATATAGGCAGGAACAAAGCCTTTTTATGGCATTTACATAGATACGGCCAGCCCATGCATATGGGAGTGCACAGCGCCGTCGGCCATTTTGTAAGTAGGCGACACAAAGGGCAGGAGGCGGGGTACTGAAAATCAGCATTCCTGGGAGCAAGAAGCAATAAAATGGATGGAAGTATGACTCCCATAACCATAACGCCGCACAGTGAACAAAAAAAAGGATTTCATAAAAAAATATATATATAACATTAGAAAATCTGTGTAAACCTGCATATGGTTGTGTTCGGACTGACCTATGGAATAATGGTATCATGTCGCTTTTACCATATAGTGCATTACGTAGACACAGGAATCCCCCAAACGTTACCATATTGCATTCTTTTTTACGATTTCACCTATTTATATCTTTATAAATAATATATTTGGGATTCCGTCATACATGTTATGGTAAAATGAAAGACGCCATTACAAAGTACAACTATTCCTGTAAAAAACAAGCCCTTACATGGCATTGTAGATAGAAAACTGAAAGTGCTAGAGCTCTTAGAAGGAGAGGAGGAAAAAACGAAAGCGCAAAGAACAAAATTTGCGCGGTCCACTGGGTCATTTTGGGCCTGGTCCTCAAAGGGTTAAACATACTTCTGACAGCAAAATTGGAATTGCTGTATGGAGGACTTCCTTAAAATAACAACAGTCTGTATAATCACACAAATTTCCATATACAGTGAAAACTCTAATAGCTGACCACCCAATTTTGCACAATTTTGGGGGGTGGTCTTGTCAAAGAACATAGTATAGAAAATGCAGAATTAGGCTATGTTCACACTACAGAAAAGTACGGCTGTTGTTGCCATCGGCAACAACGGCCGTACTTTATGCGCCTGTGAACATAGCCTATTCTGCTATGGGATCCCAGCCGGAGCGTATACACATCATATACGCTCCGGCCGGGATCCCGTGCGGCACCGCAAATAACTAACATGTCAGTTTTCGTCGGCCGCAATTCAATAAATTGTGGCCGCAGGAAACCCTGTCAGTTCAGTGCTATGGGAGATTCTGATGTGGGTGGACGGGCGCTAATGCGCCCGCATCAGAACCCTGCGGCAAAAAGATTATCCGGCCGGTACTGCAGTGATGACCCGGGAAGAGACCGGCCGTTCCGTGACCCGAGCATTGTCTAGCAACCAATCAGATTTCACTTTTCATTCCTCACAGATTCTTTTAAAAATGAAAGGTGGAATCTGATTGGTTGGGGCAACTAAGACAATTCAACTTTACACCAGTTTGATAAATCTCCCCCCTAATTATAGCAGGAACATGTACAGCATACATGTACACATAAATAATGATGAAAGAGCACACAATGTTGTATTTTATCATGTGTTTCATGAGACAGCATTCATGCAGCAAAAAGTACTGTATTAGGAACTTTTTAGTATATCCCTACATATGGAAATCATTGCCCATCCCTAAAACTATTCTTGGAGCCGAGTAAAGTATAATATAAATACAGTATCTGTGCTAGTATCAGCTCTGTACACCACTGTATTCCATAACTGGTATCAGGATCTATACACCAATCTATTCAATCACCGGTATTGGCTCTGTACACCATTGTATTCCATCACTGGTATCAGCTTTGTATACCATTCTATTCCATCAATGGTATCAGCTCTATACACCATTCTATTAAATCTCTTGTATCAGGTTCTATACACCATTCTGTTCCATAACTGGTATCAGCTTTATAAACCATTCTATTTCATCACTGGTATCAGCTCTTTATACTATTCTATTACATTACTGGTATCATTTCTGTAAACCATTCTATTCCATCACTGGTATCAGCTATATACACCATTGTATTACATTACTGGTATCAGTTCTTTATACTATTCTATTACATCACTGGTATCAGCTCTGTAAACCATTCTATTACATCACTGGTATCAGCTCCATACACCATCCTATTACTTTACTGGTATCAGCTCTATACACCATCATATTACATCACTGGTATAGGCTCCATACACCTTTCTTTCTTTCCCAGCCCAGCCATGCCTCCTCCTTCCGTCCTCCACCCTCTCTTGTCCTGCTCGTGTGCTCCCTCCTCTTTCATCATGGCCTTGTCAGCGCTGTCGGGTAGCAATTTTAACATATAAGTTCTACTTCTGGTCTTTTTATGGGGATCTGCACAAAAAAGTGGTCTTTGGTTAAACCAGGGAGTGATCTTCTCAAAGAGAGGCACTGTCTATAGGAAATAGTGGTAAAAAATCAGTCACAAAAAAAATCAGTCTGGAAGGGAGGGGTGAAACTTCTCAAAGAATTGGTCTGCTCAGGAGGTTTCACTCTGTCAACTCCATTTTAGTCGGTTCAGCAGTGGGACAACTAGATTGGAGTTGCTGTTCAGAGCATTTCCTTATACCAGCTATAGCAGGGGTCCCCAAACTACGGCCCCCGAGGCCATTTGTCCGGCCCCTGACGCGCTTCCGGAAGGGACAACTGTTTCATTGGTGGTCAGTAAGAGGACTCCTCTCACTGACCACCAATAACAGAGCTCCCCCTTCCAGACCGCGCTGCAGCATAACTCCCCCGCCGCCGGACCCTACCCTGCATCCGCTGCCACCATCACCATCCCCGGGACGCTGACAGCAGATCCTCTCTTCCTGGCAAGTGCCAGTTACGTTCCTCACGCACGTCCCGCTGCGTGACGTCACTTGTTTCGGCCTGCCGCAGCGGGACGTGCACAAATCTCCACCAAGCAACCTAGCTGCAGGTGAGGTGAGTATTCGGGGGATGGAGGAGTGGGTGGTGGGTCTGGTTGAGGGGGTAGTGAGGGGGGCTGGTTGAGGGGGTGAGGGATGCGTTTAGTTTGGAGAGGGTAGGTGGGTTTTTTCTCTACTGTCATTAATAGGGGGTCTAAGCACAGGCTGGTGAGAGCCTCTGCTGAGATCCCCTAATAGTGACAGTACACTACCGGTGAAATTGTCATTAATTTATTTTTACTTAACAGATTGAAATAAAGACTGGACTACTACGGAAAGAAGAGGATAGCTTTTTTATTTAATAAAAGGGTCAATGAGGGGTTTCTGGGGAGTTTTATTTCAATAAAGATCCTTTTAAAGTTGTGTTTTTTCCTTACTTCTATTTGGCTTAGTAGTAGAAGCTGTCTAACAGATGGCGTCCATAACTATGCCAGGCTTAGTCTTAGCCAGTAGAACTGCTAACACTAACCCCCCACTTATTACCCTGGTACCCACCGCCACCAGGGGTACCGGGAAGAGCCAGATACCGTCAAACCTGGAGTGTCAGAAAATGATAATCCGGGACTGGGCGGCAGCAGGCTGGTGTTATTAGGCTGGCAACGGCCAAAATAAATGGCCCTTGCCACCCTGATAGTGTCAGGCTGCTGCTTAGTTTTGTATCTGGCTGGTTATGGAAAAAAGGGGGACCAGACACATTTTTTTAAATTATTCATTTATTTATTAAACTAATGTGTGGGGTCCCCACTATTTTCCATAGCCAACCAGACACAAAACAAAGCAGCCCTTGCAAGCCTAATAATGTCAGGCTGCTGCTTAGTTTTGTATCTGGCTGGTTATGGAAAATAGGGGAACCCCACAATTAATTAAATATTATTATTAATTATTTATTTATTAAACCAATGCATGGGGTCCCCCCTATTTTTCATAGCCAGCCAGACACAAAACTAAGCAGAAGCCTGATACTATCAGTGTGGCAAGTGCCATTTATTTTGGCCGTTGCCAGCCTAAAAACACCAGTCTGCTGCCGCCCAGTCCCAGATTATAATTTTCTGACACTCCAAGTCTGACGGTATCTGGCTCTTCCCGGTACCCCTGGTGGCGGTGGGAACCGGGGTAATAAGTGGGGGGTTAGTGTTAGCGGTTCTACTGGCTAACACTAAGCCCAGTTAGTAATGGAGGCCATCTGTTAGACAGCTTCCACTACTAAGTCAAATGTAAGTAAGGAGAAAAAAACACAACTTTAAAAGGATCTTTAATGAAATAAATCTCTTTATTGAGATTGACCCTTTTAATATATAAAAAAGCAATCCTCTTCTTTCCATAGTAGTCCAGTCTTTATTTCAACCTGTAAAGTTAAAATAAAACAATTAATGACAATTTCACTGGTAATCTACTGTCACTATTAGGGGGTCTCAGCAGAGGCCCTTGATCTCTCATCTCCCCCGTCTCTGCTGAGACCCCCTAATAATGACACCACATAATTTGCTCCACATAGGGGCCCACTGAGGTTCTGTTGCCCAAGGGCCCACAAAAACCTGGAGCCAGCCCTGGAGAGAAGCACAGGACGCATCATGACTTCTTTTTTTCCTGCCGTGGAATCTGATTGCATGGGACTTCTCACCCATGCGATCAGATTCCTGTGTGAGATCCTGTTACAGATCGCACTGCGGTTCGCACAGGGTAGTGTGAACTGGAAAGGCGGTGGAGGAACCGACTCTGTCATTGTGCTGGTTCCTGCATCGCACCAGTGTGATATCTTTATCTATTGGTATTTTACTAATAGCAATTTGTAATCCCTAGGAAACAATGATGTCAAAAAAGAGAAAAATTTACTCGGAGTGTAGGATATTCAAAGAACAGTGGACTTATAATTACTTTTTCATGCAGTACAAGGAAAGAGCTGTGTGTTTGATATGCCAGAACTCAGTGTCTGTGTTCAAAGAATGCAATTTGCGGCGACACTATCAAACTCAACATAAAGATAAATATGATTGTTTGGTCAGTGATGTGAGAAAAGATAAAATATTAAAACTGAAAAATACATTGACAACTCAGCAAAATACTTTTGTGAAGCAGAAGCAGCTAAATATTTCATCACTGCGAGCAAGTTTTCAAGTAGCCAAGCTAATAGCGTGCACTGGCAGACCTTTCGTGGAGGGCGAATTTGTAAAGGAGTGCCTTCTTTCTGTTGCCAAAGAGATGTGTCCAGAAAAGTCAGATTTATTTAGTACAGTTAGGGCCACATGTATCATCCGGCGAATGGCTGATTTTCGGCGGAAAGTGCCGATTTGCGTCTTTTTTTAAGCAAAAATGGCGGATTTGCGAATAAAATATTCGCAAATCGGCACTTTCCGCCGAGTACGCCAGGGGGCGGAAAGGGGGCGGAAAAGGGGCGGAGAGTGGGCGGAACGGAGGGCGCGGACTCAGAGTCCGCGCGATTTATCATCCGTTCCGCCAAAATGTACGCCGAAAACCTACTCCAGTCCTCAGCTGGCGTAGGTTTTCGGCGGTGCGCAACGGCGCGCACGGGATTTATGTAGAGGCAGTCCGCCTCTACATAAATCTCCGTAGCGCCGGAGCTGCGGGGGCATTTTTACGTCCGGCGTAAAAAACGCCGGACTTAATAAATGCCTCCCTTAGTCTTTCAGGATCTACAATTACACAAAGGATTGAAGAAATGGGAGACAACTTGCATTAGCATTTGCAAAATTGAGCAAGAAAACTTTCCTATTTTTCCTTGGCACTTGACGAGAGCAATGATGTTCGTGATTCTGCACAGCATTCTGAACTTCTAATTATTATTTTTGGGATAAATGAGAATTTCGAAGTCACAGAAGAGCTTGCTGCACTGCAAAGCATCAAAGGAACAACTACAGGAGAGGATATCTATGAAAAGGTTTCCCAAACTGTGAAGGATTTGGAGCTGGACTGGGCTAAACTAGCCAGTGTGACAACTGATGGTGCTCCTAGCATGGTGGGGTCTAAGAAAGGAGTAATTGCTCGCATTAACCAAGAAATGGAGCCTGTGAACAATAGAACAAAAAAGTTGGCATCCCTCTATATAAGTCATGTCAAACTCTGGCCCATTGTGGCATTATTTTTGGCCCACCAGGCAATTCAGAGTTTGAATTACATCTGGACCGCCATGGCTACAATATAAGAGACAATAGGGGAGGGCTGTCTACTATATGAGACTACTGGGGAGGGCTGGCTACTATATAAAGAGACAATGGGGGAGGGCTGTCTACTATAAAAGAGACAATAGGGGAGAGCTGTCTATTATATGAGACTAGGGCTGACGATTAATCGAATTAAATCGATTAATTCGCCCAGAACGTTGAAATCGATTTGATTTTTTGTAAAAACCGTGAATTCAATTTTCACAAAAATTTATTTCGGGCTGCACGTTGTGAGGCGCGCACGGGCAGTCCAGAGAAGCCGGAGGGGAGCGGGGGATAGGGGGGTTGCGGTGTCGGGCCGGCGGGCAAGCCGCAGAGGGGCGGTGTGGGGCGTGACACAGGCACGCTGGAGAGGGGTGGGCGGAGTCAAGATGTTGGGTGGGCAGGCTGCGGAGGGGAGGTGCGGTGCCGGCGGCCTACAGCCAATATAAGAGCGCCACCGCTGACCTGCCCCCGCCCCTTCCGCTGAGTGTTCGGCTCCCCTTCCGGCCAGACATGGAGGTTACCAGTTTTTGAAGGAGGCCGCAGGGACCACAGGAGAAGGTGATCACTTCGCTGCGGGTCCTTGAGCGGTACAGCAGGATTTCAGTGTAGACCCCCGATCCCACTGTACAGCTCCAGGACCCGCAGCAACATGATCGCCTACTCCTGTAGTCCCTGCGGCCTCCTCCAGAGACCGGGGGCCTCCATGTCTGGCTGGGAGGGAAACGTGTGTGTGGAGGTGAGAGGAGAAGGTGTATGTGCCCTGCTGCTCCAATCACCCCCAGCTGCCCAAGTCCCCCTCAGTGTCCCCCCAGTCACCTTATCCCCCCTCAGTTACCCCAGTTGCCTTTAGCGTCCCCCCAGTCACCCCTTATCTATACCTGTACTACTACACCCTTTATCCACTTTATCTTCACTACCACTCCCCTCATATATACCTGAACTACTACTACACCCCTCATCTATACCTGTATTATTACTACTATTATTACAACACCCCTCATCCTTACGTGTACTACTACACCCCTTATCCACTATACCTCCACTACTACACCCTACCTATTTGGAGGCACAAACAAGATCTCCTATATTATATGGGGGCACAGAGTGCCACATATTTGGGAAAACTACTTACATGGGGAATGGGGGTGGGGTTTTTTGTTACACTGAAAAAGCAGTATAGTTGTTGGCTACTACATGGGGCAATATTGGGTGGGGGGGGGGTTGGATATTACCAGGGTTGAAGATTAATCATGGCATAGCAATATATCATGTCATTTATCATAGTTCTCAGCACTGACAGTACCAGGAATGGCGCATGCTGATCTGACAGTACTAGGTTGGCGGCATTCCTGCTTAAATAATTATCAAGGTTGGCCCTCCACTTTGTCCTTTTTTTTTTTTTTTGGCCCATTATGTATGTGAGCTTGACACCCCTGCTCTACATGAACGGCCCTCAAATCAGAGGAAGGGTTGGTAAGGTAAGTACATATATAAAAGCCAAAGCTGATAGGCAAACAGGTAAGGAAACATCCTCATTGCTGCCTAATCCATGAAAATCTCAGCGAGAGTGAAAAGATATGACTACATAGTATACAATACTATAGTACAGGCCGGACTAGAGGCGCAGCTTAGGGGAGGCCTGCATGACTGGACTTTGGGGGGACAGAGAGAAGGAGGTAGAATTTCAGTTAAGGGGGGCGGGGGTTGACTAACATTAGAAGGTGAGAGGGGAGGGGTAGGGGGAAAGGGTGGGGGCGGAGAGGGGTGGGGGCAAGAAAGGGGATAAGGGTAGGGGATTGGGGGGCTAGGGGGTATGGCAGGTAGGGGATTGGGTGCTAGGTAGGTTGCTAGGGGCGGGGGGAGCTAGTATTTAAGGGAAAAGGGGTTAGGGGAGGGCATAGCCAGTTTTACTGCCGGAGTGAAAGGAGCTAATAATCTCCCACCCACCCTCCCTGGTATGGTGGACGGGGATCAGTCGGGGGGATGAGCATGGGGCATTGGTGGTGCAGCAGTGGAATTTTGGGTTCTCTTGTCGCAGCAGTTGATGGGGGGGAGTGATGCGGGGGGTCCTCGAAGTCGGTGTAGTACATTGGCACTGGAGATTAGGGGGGGAACCAATAGGTGGTTCTGGACTCCCTAATTTAGGAGGGCATGGCGGTCTTTAGTGGCAACCAGGGGGTCTGGTGGGGGGCTTCGGCCCCGGAGGCATCTTGTGGAATTGAAGGGCACACAGGGGTTCAGTTACATGCCTCCGAGTCAGGTGCGCCTCGGCTGGAGGTAGAACCTGTGGGCAAGTCGGGAGTGGTTCAGATTGGAAAAGGGACCGCCTGTTTATGGGGCTTCGAGGACCTCCTTCAGGGTTAACAAAGGTTGGGTTATCTCAAAGTGTTGAGGTTAGGTTTTAATGTGCCTATTGGTTTATTATTGTTATTATTATTTTTGTTAATAAAACGGCTGCTGTGGCCGATGCATTCCATGCTGGTGTCGTGTCTCATTATTGGGGTTCACGGGAGGGACTCACCAATAGCCAGTCAAGGCATAAAGGTTCAATCCTTGTGATTCTATTGAGAAAATAAGGATAAGCCACTGATATCTATATTGGGTATACACCACTGGTAAATAGATGGCACATACAAGAAAAACCTTCAATATCCAAAGAATACTCAAGAATACCTAAATGTAAAGAAATGAAATGAAAAAGACTAGAAGGAGAACCCCGACCATAAAGGAGGTATGTTTCACAGGCAATGGCTTCTTGAGTGCCAGTATATAAGTAGGCACCAAGTTGTAGATGATGAGCAAGGAGGGATGAAGGCAAAGCTGTATATAGTGTGTTCTGGATCGCCAAAGTGGTAAGATAATAGTGGAGATCCAATAAGCCTAAAATGTAAAGGAAGGGGTGAAAAAAAAAAAAATTGTGGGTACTGGGAATTGAACCCTTCCCTGTCAGCCCCGAGCGCCGACACCCTGCCACTGCCGCCACTGAGCACCCTTAACTGTCACTGGAGATTTTATCAGCTAAGTTGATGCAATAGGAAAATGGCTGCTGCCATCTGCCCTTCATACACATCTGCCTCCCTCACAGGCTCCGTTCACTGCACAAAAACTCAGCAGGAAGGTCAATTAGACATTGGATCCCCAACACATGCTATTCAGCTTAATGGGGTCCCTCAGCTTCCTGGCTGCTTTCCATTTAGGTGGTAGGATTTGAGCGGACAAAAGGAGCCGGCAGCAATCCACACTGCCTGCAGCCTTTAATGTCCTCTCAGGCCCTGCTGTTTAGTGGCACCGAGCATCCTCCAACATAGGCAGGAACAAAGCCTTTTTATGGCATTTACATAGATACGGCCAGCCCATGCATATGGGAGTGCACAGCGCCGTCGGCCATTTTGTAAGTGGGCGACACAAAGGGCAGGAGCCGGGGTACTGAAAATCAGCATTCCTGGGAGCAAGAAGCAATGAAATGGATAGAAGTATGACTCCCATAACCATAACGCCGCACAGTGAACAATGAAACCAAACTGTGGTGTAGTAAGGTGTAATACACGTCAATGTACCATAGTGAACATGACTGGGGGGGAATTAAGAGAAATGGGGAGAACTGAGTATAAGTGACAGGGATATTACTCTACAGGATAATAAATACAGCCAGTGGCACTTCATCCATGAGGCCACTTGAAGTGGGGACCTCAGGCGGCGCCCCCTGTTGTCAGAAAGGGAGACGGCTCCTCACCTAGGATGCTGAGCCATTGCTGCGACTGTCTGCCGCCCCCTCCTCTCCCAGCAGACCACACCTTTCTCTAGCTGGGAATGCCCTCGCTCACCTGTGGATGCAGCAGCTGAGTGCCCTCTCACCATCCTGCTGCTAACTAACAGCCCTGTCCTGACTCCTGCTCCTCCCTGCCAGGACTCTGATAGAGAAGAGAGACAGGACACCTGGGCTGCTGTAGGACCGCATCCCCTGGGGAGTGTTGGCCGAAGGACCTGTGGTGATGTCCGTGTAATCAATTACATGGGTGGGAGGAGCCAGACTCTACAAGTGGTGGAGTTGTGCACTGAGCAATAACTCAGGGACATACTTAAAGGGGTATCCTGTGGATAGGGGAAAAGTCAAGTTTTCCCGGAATACCCCTTTAACCCTTTAAGGACGGTGCCAATTTTCGTTTTTGCTCTCTGATTTTCTCCTCCTTGTGTTTAAAAAACCATAGCACTTGCATTATTTCACCTACAGACCCATATGAGCCCTTATTATTTGTGACACTAATTGTACATTGCATTGACTGATTTCATTTTTCCATAAAATATGCTGCACAACCGGAAAAAATTGTTTGTGCAGTGAAACTGAAAATAAGGGCAAATTTTTTTTATTTGGGAAGGGGGCGTTGTGTTGACACCGTTTGCCCCATAGTAAGACATACACGTTATTTATGTTTCTTAAATCGGTACGATTACAACTATATGTAACTTGTACAACTTTTATTTTATTTGATGGCTTTTAAAAAATTAAAATCTTTTTTAAAAAAAAGTTCTTCAAATTGCTCTATTCCCATCCTTATAACACTTTTATTTTTTGGTCTATGGGGCTGTCATTTCTTGCGCCATGATATGTAGTTTCTATCAGTACCTTGATTGCACATATGGGACTTTTTGATCACTTTTTATTACAATTTTCTGGATTTGATGTGACCAAAAATCAGCAATTTTGCACTTTGGCGCGTTTTTTACGCTTACGCCGTATACCGTGCGAGATCAGTAATGTGATAATTTAATAGTTTAGGTGATTACACACGCGGCGATACCAAATATGTATGTTTATTTATCTATTTATATATAAAATATGAAAAGGAGGGTCATTCAGACTTTTATAAGGGGAACGTATTTCTTACTGATGGGAAAAAAAAAATCTTTTTTTTTTTTTTTTGTTTAACTTTACCTTTTAGTCCCCCTGGGGGACTTTTATTATTACTGCAGTGATCTCTCCTAGCGATCACTGCAGTGTACTAACAATACACTGATCAATAAGATCAGTGTTAGATTGCTTAGGGCTGCTGCAGCCAGAAGCAATCTATTGCCGAGCGTCATACAGACGTTAAGGCTCGGCCCGGGTAAGCAGAAGGGATCGCCCCTCCGTGATCGAATCTCGCGGGGGACGATTTCCCCCACTAGACACTAGGGCACTTTTTTACTGGGACCGGGGAGGAGGTGGGCGAGGAAAAAGACGTCCACTCACCTCCCCGGTTACAGTGGCGGGTCCCACATCGCGGCGCTCCGGTGCCCGGTTTCCGGCCGCTTCCGGGTGTCTGACGCGGGCCCAAAATGTGACGTCTCAGATCCGCTCAGCCACTCAGTGAAGGAGGCGGGATCTGAGCGGACTTGAAACGGATCCCGCCTCCTTCACTGAGTGGCTGAGCGGACCTGAGACGTCACGTCTCGTGCCCGCGCCAGACACCCGGAAGCGGCCGGGCACCGGATTGCCGCGATGTAGGACCCGCCGCTGGAACTTTTTCCTCGGCCACCTCCTCCCCGGTCCCAGTAAAAAAGTTCCCCTCCACTGGAGTACCCCTTAATAATGTCAGGCTGCTGCTACTTAGTTTTGTATCTGGCTGGTTATAGAAAATAGGGGGGACCCCACACTTTTTTTAATTATTCATTTATTTATTAAACTAATGTGCGGGGTCCCCACTATTTCCCATAGCCAACCAGACACAAAACAAAGCAGCCTTTGCAAGCCTAATAATGTCAGGCTGCTGCTGCTTAGTTTTGTATCTGGCTGGTAATGGAAAATAGGGGGGAACCCACACATTATTTTTTTTAAATTATTTATTTATTTATTAACCAATGCATGGGGTCCCCCCTACTTTTCATAACCAGCCAGACACAAAACTAAACAGAAGCCTGATACTATCAGTGTGGCAAGGGCCATTTATTTTGGCCGTTACCAGCCTAATAACACCAGCCTGCTGCCACCCAGTCCCGGATTGTTAGGGGGTCTCAGAAGAGGCCCTTGATCTCTCATCTCCCCCGTCTATGCTGAGACCTCCTAATAATGACACCACATAATTTGCTCCACATAGGGGCCTACTGAGGTTCGTGACGCATTATGACTTCTTTTTTTCCTGCCGTGGAATCTGATTGCATGGGACTTCTCACCCATGCGATCAGATTCCTGCGTGAGTTTACAGATCGCACTGCGGTTCGCACAGGGTAGTGTGAACTGGAAAGGCGGTGGAGGAACCGACTCTGTAATCATGTTGGTTCCTGCACCGCACCAGTGGGATATCTTTATCTATTGGTATTTTACTAATAGCAATTTGTAATCCCTAGGAAACAATGATGTCAAAAAAGAGAAAAATTGACTCGGAGTGTAGGATATTCAAAGAACAGTGGACTTATGATTACTTTTTCATGCAGTACAAGGAAAGAGCTGTGTGTTTGATATGCCAGAACTCAGTGTCTGTGTTCAAAGAATACAATTTGCGGCGACACTATCAAACTCAACATAAAGATAAATATGATTGTTTGGTCAGTGATGTGAGAAAAGATAAAATATTAAAACTGAAAAATACATTGACAACTCAGCAAAATACTTTTGTGAAGCAGAAGCAGCTAAATATTTCATCACTGCGAGCAAGTTTTTAAGTAGCCAAGCTAATAGCGTGCACTGGCAGACCTTTCGTGGAGGGCGAATTTGCTAAAGTGACTGTACCACCAGGCCCAGGCTGAAGCACTGGAGGCGGGCCGACCCACCCTTAGTGGAAGGAAATTCCCGCCCCTCTATGATAGGGTTCCATTGATTGTAATGGAGTCACATCATGGAGGGGCTGGGGTTTCTTCCCACTGGGGGGTGGGTCGGCCCGCCTCCAGTGCTTCTGCCTGGGCCTGGTGGTACAGTCACTTTAAGGAGTGCCTTCTTTCTGTTGCCGAAGAGATGTTTCCAGAAAAGGCAGATTTATTTAGTACAATTAGGGCCCTATTCCACCGGACGATTATCGTTAAATCATTCGAATCTAAAAGATAATCGTTCGGTTGAAATGCAGTTAACGATTAACGACCGAACAAGAAATTGTTGATCGCTTTATAAGACCTGGACCTATTTTTATCGTTGCTCGTTCGCAAAACGTTCGCAAATTGTTCGCATTGAATAAGACGTCGTTCGGATCGTTTGTAGTAGATACGAACGCAATAACGAAGAAAAACGATCGCAAATACGATCATAAGTAACGATTATCGTTCCATGGAAATGAGTGAACGTTTTCAGGTCTTTCGCAATAGCGATAGTTTGAGATCGATAATTGTTAACGATTATGCGAATGATAATCGTCCGGTTGAATAGGGCCCTTAGTCTTTCAGGATCTACAATTACACAAAGGATTGAAGAAATGGGAGACAACTTGCATTAGCATTTGCAAAACTGCGCAAGAAAACTTTCCTATTTTAACTTGGCACTTGACGAGAGCAATGATGTTCGTGATTCTGCACAAACTCTAATTATTATTCGTGGGATAAATGAGAATTTCGAAGTCACAGAAGAGCTTGCTGCACTGCAAAGCATCAAAGGAACAACTACAGCAGAGGATATCTATAAAAAGGTTTCCCAAATAGTGAAGGATTTGGAGCTGGACTGGGCTAAACTAGCCAGTGTGACAACTGATGGTTCTCCTAGCATGGTGGGGTCTAAGAAAGGAGTAATTGCTCGCATTAACCAAGAAATGGACAAACGTAACCATTCTCATCCAATAGCCATACACTGCCTCATCCACCAACAAGCGTTATGTAGTAAATAACTCAAGTGGGACTCTGTTATGAAAATTGTGGTAATTTGTGTTAACTTCATTAGAGCTAATGCACTAAACCACAGACAATTTCAGAAATTTATGTCTGAGCTAAATGTCGCCCATGAAGATGCTGTGTACCACACAGAAGTCCGTTTGCTGAGTCGAGGGAGAGTTCTGAGACATTTCTATGACTTACTTCCACAGAACAGCTTTTATGCTTTCAAAAACAAAGAAGTACCAGAGCTCAATGATCAGTGTCGGACTGGAGTGCGTTGGGCCCACCAGGGGAGATCATTCTTGGGGCCCACCCTTCAGCCACCATACTTATCTATGGTACCATTAAAGGGGTAGTGCGGTGTAAAGCATTTATTCACTAATTAACACACATTACATGTGTGTTAGTTAGTGAATAACTGCTTTATACCGCACTACCCCTTTAATAAGGGTCCAGTTATACGGCGTGATATGGGGCAGTGTAGGGCTGCAATTCCTAATCAGCAATGATTTTTACAGATGCACAAAAGATCGTTTTCTTGTCAGCTGGTCTCTGGCACTTTTACATGGGGCTTCCTGGGAGCGCTTGTTACCAATAATTGGCTCGCATAATCGGGCTATAGGACAATTTTCTTTGCATGATTATGCTGTATACTTAGATACATATATCATACAGCCACCAATAACACCAGTATATAGAGAGCAAATATCCCCACACATATTACCGCCATACTATTACTGACCAAATACAGTATACCAAGACTGATATTACCAATAATACCAGTATATAGGAGGAAAATATTATGACCATAAATATTACCGCCATACTGTTACTAACTGGATCCTGTGTACTATGACCAATAATACCAGTTTACAAGTGGGGAAATAATACTGCCACACCACAACTATCACCACCATATTGTTACTGACTAAATCCAGTTTACTAAATCCAATAAAACACAGTACCAGATAAGTAACAAATATTACCACCACATACTGACTAACACCACCGCTGCTGCTGAATAACACCACCACATATTAACACCACCACTGCAACTGACTAATACCACCACATACTGACTAAAACCACCACTGCTACTGAATAACACCTCCACATACTGACTAACACCATCGCTGATACTGACTACCACCACCACATACTGACTAACACCACCGCTGATACTGACTACCACCACCACATACTAACACCACCACTGATACTGAATAATATTCACTGTGCACAGATCACCTCATTCTGTCATATAGAGGTGGATGCAGCTCTACACAGGCTCTGTACACCATATACATTACAGTGCAGTTATATCAAGTGACTCACAGGGGACGTCTTCTCCGATTGTAGTTCTTCCCTTTTTATTTTCTTCTCTATCTGCCCTGGGCCATTATGAGAACTTCTCCGAGCCACGAATCCACAGAATCTGCCTAAAAGAAATATTAGGCTCCTCACCCTGGCACCATCCTCATCTCTTTACAATATATATATATCCCTTATAGTATATGCCTGCTCTGTGTAGACACCTTATAGATTGCACCCCTCTGCCTCCCTTATAGATGTCCCTCGGTGTTGTCCATCCCTCATATAGCCCCCAGTGCTGTCCATCCCCTATATAGCCCCCTTATGTTGTCCAGCCCCCATATAGCCCCCTTATGTTGTCCGGCCCCCATATAGCCCCTTTATGTTGTCCAGCCCCCCCCATATAGCCCCCTCATGTTGTCCAGATCCCCCCCCATATAGCCCCCTTATGTTTTCCACCCCCCCTCCCCATATAGCCCCTTATGTTGTCCAGCCCAGCTCCCCTCCCTCCCCATATAGCCCCCTTATGTTGTCCATCCTCCCCTCCTTCCTCATATAGCCCCCTTCTGTTGTCCAGATCAGCTCCCCCCCTCCCCATATAGCCCCTTATGTTGTCCAGCTCGCCCCCTCCTCATATAGCGCCCTTATGTTGTTCAGCCCAGCTCCCCCTCCCCATATAGCCCCCTTATGTTGTTCAGCCCAGCTCCCCCCCTCCCCATATAGCCCCCTTATGTTGTCCAGCCTCCCCCCTCCTCATATAGCCCCCTTATGTTGTCCAGCCTCCCCCTCCTCATATAGCCCCCATATGTTATCCAGCCTCCCCCCTCCTAATATAGCCCCCTTATGTTGTCCAGCCTCCCTCACTCCTCATATAGCCCCCTTATGTTGTCCAGCCTCCCCCCCTCATATAGCCCCCTTATGTTGTCCAGCCTCCCTCCCTCCTTCTCATATAGCCCCCTTATGTTGTTCAGCTTCCCCCACTCATATAGCCCCCTTATGTTGTTCAGCCTCCCCCCCTCCTCATATAGCCCCCTTATGTTGTCCAGCCTCCCCCACCTCCTCATATAGCCCCCTATGTTGTCCAGCTCCCCCCCTACCTCCTCATATAGCCCCCTTATGTTGACCAGCCTCCCCACTCCCCATATAGCCCCCTTATGTTGTTCAGCCTCCCCCTCCCCATATAGCCCCCTATGTTGTTCAGCCTCCCCCCTCCCCATATAGCCCCCTTATGTTGTTCAGCCTCCCCCTCCCCATATAGCCCCCTATGTTGTTCAGCCTCCCCATATAGCCCCCTTATGTTGTTCGGCCTCCCCCCTCCCCATATAGCCCCCTATGTTGTTCAGCCTCCCCCCTCCCCATATAGCCCCCTATGTTGTTCACCCTCCTCCCTCCCCATATAGCCCCCTATGTTGATCAGCCTCCCCCCTCCTCATATAGCCCCCTTATGTTGTTCAGCCTCCCCCCTCTGATAAAAAAAACAACAACACATAAGTCACCTAACCACACGCTCCCCCGTCGCTGGTCTCATCTTCTTCTCTCTTCACCACCTGATGAGCAGCTCTGTTGTGGAGTCCCGGCAAGCGCGCACCACTGAACTCAGTGTGTGACGCAGCGGCTGGAACTTCCGGTACAGGGCGCGCATAACGGATGTCCCAGCCGCCGCGGAGCACACTGAAGTCAGTGATGGCGCTGCCGGGACTCAACAGAGCTGCTCGTCGGGCGGGACAGGGGGGGACACTCTTGTGATCGCAAGTAAAACGCTGCTTGCGGTCACAAGAGTGATTGGCAGGTCGGGAAGCCTATGGCTTCTCGCGCTGTCAATCAGAACACTACATTGTGTTCGATTGTTGCGATCACTTCCAGTTAAAAAGGAACCCTGCGACCGAGTGGGCCCCCGAGGAGCACGGGGCCCTGAGTGGGCCCCCCAAAAGCACGGGGCCCCGGCTGAGCTTGAGTGGGGACCACATTGCTGCAGTCTCCAGCCCTGTGTCCCCTGACTGGGGGGTGGGGCCCACCGGGGAAATACTCGGCTTCCCGGTGGCCCAGTCCAAGCCTGTCAATGATGCAGAATGGAAATCGCACCTCGCCTTACTGAAAGATGTAACAGAGCTACTCAATAGTTTCAATGTGCAACTTCAAGGAAAATGGAAGCTCATCTGTGATATGCAATCACATGTTAAAGCATTTGAAGTAAAATTAGGCCTCCTTATCAAACAAGTGAAGGAGGAAAATTTCTGCCATCTCCCCTTAACTGAAAATCTGTTAGCGGAAAAACGCTTGATTCCATTCCCAAAAGAAACAGAAAATTTGCAAAAGGAGTTCCAATTAAGATTCAAAGAGCTTCATCTCTATGAACAAGACATACAACTTTTCCGTAAACCCATTTTCAATTGACATTGAAAATGTGAATACAATTTACCAAATGGAACTGGCTGAACTGCAGAATTATGGCTCTCTGAAGGACGCATTCAAGTCAAGCAGCTTGCTTCATTTCTATGGCTCTCTCCCCTCTGAGACAAATCCTAATCTCAGGAACAATGCACTCAAAATGGCAACCATCTTTGGCAGCACTTATGTCTGTGAACAGAATTTTTCCAGAATGAAACATCTGAAATCTCCAACCAGATCTAGACTAACTGATACACACTTACATCACTTGTTACATCTAGCAGTGACAAATATGGAACCGGACATTGACCATCTCATTACCTAAAAGCAGGCCCATAGTTCCCAGTGAAACACTGGTGAGTTTGTTGATTTCAATTTACTTGTTCTTTATTGTAAATATTGTATTTGTTCCCGTTTTGTTTTATGATTAGAGATAAGCGAACCGGGTTCGGGTTAGAGTCCATCCGAACCCGAACGATCGGCATTTGATTAGCGGGGGCTACTGAAGTTGGATAAAGCTCTAAGGTTGTCTGGAAAACATGGATACAGCCAATGACTATATCCATGTTTTCCACATAGCCTTAGGGCTTTATCCAACTTCAGCAGCCACCGCTAATCAAATGCCGAAAGTTCGGGTTCGGATGGACTCGAGCATGCTCGAGGTTCGCTCATCTCTATTTATGATATGTGCAGTGTGCCTAGGGATTTGATCATATTTTTTTTTATAGTCTGACCCTTCAATGGTCTGAAGGACAGTGAACTGGCACTCTGTGTATAAAGTTTGGGGACCCCTGAGCTATAGTCTATATAACACACATGATCCTCCATATTTTTCTATTAATAAGTTGTGTGAACTGGACTACTGTAATTGTCTATCACCTTCTTAAGTGTAAGGCCCTGTTCAGACCTCGTACGAGACCGGCCGTTCCGTGACCCGGTCTCTGAAAAGACGGCCGGTCTCTGTAAAGATCATCCCGGCCGGTACTGCAGTTGTGTGAACATATCCTAATGCTGAGAAGGTTAAATATGCCATGAGTATATGACAGGCCTTTCTCGTCACTATCATTTTTCAATAAAATTTTTTGTGAAAATCATGAATTCAATTTTGACAAAAATTAATTTTGGGCTGCACGTTGTCAGGCGCGCACGGGCAGTCCAGAGAAGCCGAAGAGGAGCGGGGGGAAGGGGGGTTGCGGTTTCGGGCCAGCGTGCAAGCTAAAGAGGGGCGGTGTGGGGTGCGACACAGGCACGCTGGAGAGGGGTGAGCGGAGGCAAGATGTTGGGTGGGCAGGCTGCAGAGGGGAGGTGCGGTGCCGGTGGCCTACACCCACTTAACAGCGCCGCCGCTGACCTGCCCCCGCCCCTTCCGCTGAGCATCCGGCTCCCCTTATGGCAAGAAATGGAGGTCCCCGGTTTTTGGAGGAGGCCGCAGGCACTATAGGAGAAGGTGATTACGTTGTTGCGGGTTGTTCAGTGCAGACCCCCGATTCCGCTGTACAGCTCCAGGACCCGCAGCGACGTATTCACCTTCTCCTGTAGTCCCTGCAACCTCCTCCAGAGACCGGGGACCTCCATGTCTGGCCGGGAGGGGAACATGTGTGTGTGTTGAGGTGAGAGGAGGAGGTGTATGTGCCCTCCTGCTCCAATCACCTACAGCTGCCCCAGTCCCCCTAAGTGTCCCCCCAGTCCCCCTAAGTGTCCGCCAGTCACCTTATTCCCCCTCAGTCATCCCAGTCCCCTTCAGTGTCCCCCCAGTCTCCTTCAGTGTCCCCTCAGTCACCCCTCATTTATACCTGTACTACTACACCCTTTATCCACTATACCTTCACTTCTACACCCCTCATCTATATCTGTATTATTACTACTACTATTACTACACCCCTCATCCTTACCTGTACTATTACACCCCTTATCCACTATACCTCCACTACTACACCCTATCTATTTGGAGGCACAAAGAAGATCTCCTACATTATATGGGGGCAAAGAGTGTCACATATTTGGGAAAACTACTTACATGGGTAACGGGGGGGGGGGTTGTCGACTGAAATATCATTTAAATAGTATCTGACGCTGCAGGGAGAAAAATGTTCTGTTTATGTAGCAAAAAAGAAAAAAAAATCGAGATTTAAATCAAGATTCGTCCGACGTTCCTTTTTAAAAATCGAGATTTTATTTTTTGCCCATAACGGCCAGCCCTATATGAGACTACTGGGGAGGACTGGCTACTGTATAAGAGACTATGAAGGAGGGCTGGCTACTATATAAGAGACTATGGGAAAGGGCTGACCAGTAGTGGATTATAATAGGTCAGTTTCGGGCGGTAGTGTATTCAGTTGTGTATTGTCTTCTGGCTACAGTTCTGTCATGATTTGCAAAAAATCATTACATTTTTACCACAATTTAGCACAAATAAGGGACACATGACATTATCTATCCTATACTACGGACACCATGCTAATGCTGCCATAGTTACAGTGGGTTGGGGGGGGCCCAGGCTGGGTGAACAGCCCGGGGTTTATGGTAAAGTTAATCCACCCCTGGGGCTGACTACTATATGAGAATACTGGGAGGGCTGGTTACTATATGAGACTATTGGGGAGGGGCTGGCTACTATATAAGAGACTATGGGGGAGGGCCGGCTACTATATGAGACTATTGGAGAGGGTTGGCTACTATAAAAGAGACTATAGGGGAGGGCTGGCTACTATATGAGACTATTGGAGAGGGCTGGCTACTATATGAGACTATTGGGGGCTGGCTACTATTTGAACACTATTGGGAGGGCTGGCTAATATGTGGGGCAATTTTGGTTTGGTTGGCTACTACATGGGGCAATATTGGGGGGGGTTGGCTATTACATGGGTTGAAGATTAATCATGGCATAGCAATATATCATGTCATTTATCATAGTGCGCAGCACTGACAGTACCAGGAATGGCGCATGCTGATCTGACAGTACCAGGTTGGCGGCATTCGTGCTTAAATAATTATCAAGGTTGGCCCTCGACTTTGTCCAATTTTTTTAATTTTGGCCCACTATGTATTTGAGTTTGACACCCCTGCTCTACATGAACGGCCCTGAAATCAGAGGAAGGGTTGGTAAGGTAAGTATAAATATATAAGCCAAAGCTGATAGGCAAACAGGTAAGGAAACATCCTCATTGCTGCCTAATCCATGAAAACCTCAGTGAGAGTGAAAACATAGTATACAATACTATAGGCATAAAGGTTCAATCCTTGTGATTCTATTAAGAAAATAAGGATAAGCCATTGATATCTATATTGGGTATACCCCACTGGGAAATAGATGGCACATACAAGAAAAACCTACAATATCCAAAGAATACTCAAGAATACCTAATTGTAAAGAAATGAAATGAAAAAAGACTCGAAGAGGAACCCCGACCATAAAGGAGGTATGTTTCACAGGCAATGGCTTCTTGAGGGCCAGTAGATAAGTAGGCACCAAGTTGTAGATGATGAGCATGGAGGGATGAAGGCAAAGCTGTATATAGTGTGTTCTGGATCGCCAAAGTGGTAAGATAATAGTGGAGATCCAATAAGCCTAAAATGTAAAGGAAGGGGTGAAAAAAAAAAAAATTGTGGGTACTGGGAATTGAACCCTTCCCTGTCAGCCCCGAGCGCCGACACCCTGCCACTGCCGCCACTGAGCACCCTTAACTGTCACTGGAGATTTTATCAGCTAAGTTGATGCAATAGGAAAATGGCTGCTGCCATCTGCCCTTCATACACATCTGCCTCCCTCACAGGCTCCGTTCACTGCACAAAAACTCAGCAGGAAGGTCAATTAAACATTGGATCCCCAACACATGCTATTCAGCTTAATGGGGTCCCTCAGCTTCCTGGCTGCTTTCCATTTAGGTGGCAGGATTTGAGAGGACAAAAGGAGCCGGCAGCAATCCACACTGCCTGCAGCCTTTAATGTCCTCTCAGGCCCTGCTGTTTAGTGGCACCGAGCATCCTCCAATATAGGCAGGAACAAAGCCTTTTTATGGCATTTACATAGATACGGCCAGCCCATGCATATGGGAGTGCACAGCGCCGTCGGCCATTTTGTAAGTGGGCGACACAAAGGGCAGGAGGCGGGGTACTGAAAATCAGCATTCCTGGGGGCAAGAAGCAATAAAATGGATAGAAGTATGACTCCCATAACCATAACGCCGCACAGTGAACAATGAAACCAAACTGTGGTGTAGTAAGGTGTAATACACGTCAATGTACCATAGTGAACATGACTGGGGGGAATTAAGAGAAATGGGGAGAACTGAGTATAAGTGACAGGGATATTACTCTACAGGATAATAAATACAGCCAGTGGCACTTCATCCATGAGGCCACTTGAAGTGGGGACCTCAGGCGGCGCCCCCTGTTGTCAGAAAGGGAGACGGCTCCTCACCTAGGATGCTGAGCCATTGCTGCGACTGTCTGCCGCCCCCTCCTCTCCCAGCAGACCACACCTTTCTCTAGCTGGGAATGCCCTCGCTCACCTGTGGATGCAGCAGCTGAGTGCCCTCTCACCATCCTGCTGCTAACTAACAGCCCTGTCCTGACTCCTGCTCCTCCCTGCCAGGACTCTGATAGAGAAGAGAAACAGGACACCTGGGCTGCTGTAGCACCGCATCCCCTGGGGAGTGTTGGCCGAAGGACCTGTGGTGATGTCCGTGTAATCAATTACATGGGTGGGAGGAGCCAGACTCTACAAGTGGTGGAGTTGTGCACTGAGCAATAACTCAGGAACATACTTAAAGGGGTATCCTGTAGATAGGGGAAAAGTCAAATTTTCCCAGAATACCCCTTTAACCCTTTAAGGACGGAGCCAATTTTCGTTTTTGCTCTTTGATTTTCTCCTCCTTGTGTTTAAAAAACCATAGCGCTTGCATTATTTCACCTACAGACCCATATGAGCCCTTATTATTTGTGACACTAATTGTACTTTGCATTGACTGATTTCATTTTTCCATAAAATATGCTGCACAAACGGAAAAAATTGTTTGTGCAGTGAAACTGAAAAAAAAGGGCAATTTTTTTATATTTGGGAAGGGGGGGTTGTGTTGACACCGTTTGCCCCATAGTAAGACAAACACGTTATTTATGTTTCTTAAATCGGTACGATTACAACTATATGTAACTTGTACAACTTTTATTTTATTTGATGGCTTTTAAAAAATTAAAATGTTTAAAAAAAATAGTTCTACAAATTGCTCTATTCCCATCCTTATAACACTTTTATTTTTTGGTCTATGGGGCTGTCATTTCTTGCGCCATGATATGTAGTTTCTATCAGTACCTTGATTGCACATATGGGACTTTTTGATCACTTTTTATTACAATTTTCTGGATTTGATGTGACCAAAAATCATCAATTTTGCACTTTGGCGGGTTTTTACGCTTACGCCGTATACCGTGCGAGATCAGGCATGTGATAATTTGATTTAATTTTGTTTAGGTGATTACACATGCGGCGATACTAAATATGTATGTTTATATATTTATTTATTTATAAAATATGAAAAAGGGGGTGATTCAGACTTTTATAAGGGGAGGGGATTTCTTATTGATGGAAAAAAAAATTTTTTTTTTTTTTTTTTTTTTTTTTGGTTAACTTTACCTTTTAGTCCCCTGAGGGACTTTTATTATTACTGCAGTGATCTCTCATAGAGATCACTGCAGTGTACTAACAATACACTGATCAATGAGATCAGTGTTAGATTGCTTAGGGCTGCTGCATCTATTGCCGAGCGTCATACAGACGTTGAGGCTCGGCCCGGGTAAGCAGAAAGGATCGCCCTTCCGTGATCGCATCACGCGGAGGACGATTTCCCCCACTAGACACCGGGGATCCCCTAATAGAGATCCCCTAATAGTGACAGTAAACTACCAGTGAAATTGTCATTAATTTATTTTTACTTTATAGGTTGAAATAAAGACTGGACTACTACAGAAAGAAGAGGATAGCTTTTTTATTTAATAAAAGGGTCAATGAGGGATTTCTGGGGAGTTTTATTTCAATAAAGATCTTTTTAAAGTTGTGTTTTTTCCTTACTTCTATTTGGCTTAGTAGTGGAAGCTGTCTAACAGATGGCGTCCATTTCTATGCCGGGCTTAGTGTTAGCCGGTAGAACCGCTAACACTAACCCCCCACTTATTACCCCGGTACCCACCGCCACCATGGGTACCGGGAAGAGCCAGATACCGTCAGTCTTGGAGTGTCAGAAAATTATAATCCGGGACTGGGCGGCAGCAGGCTGGTGTTATTAGGCTGGCAACGGCCAAAATAAATGGCACTTGCCACACTGATAGTATCAGGCTTCTGCTTAGTTTTGTATCTGTCTGGTTATGGAAAATAGGGGGACTCCACACATTTTTTTTTTATTATATATTTATTTATTAAACTAATGTGTGGGGTTCCCCCTATTTTCCATAGCCAACAAAACACAAAACAAAGCAGCCCTTGCCAGGCTAAAGGGGTACTTCAGTGGGAGGGAATTTTTTTACTGGGATCGGGGAGGAGGTGGCTGAGGAAAAAGACGTCCACTCACCTCCCCAATTCCAGCGGCGGGTCCCGCATCGTGCCACTCCGGTGCCCGGCCGCTTCCGGGTGTCTGACGTGGGCCCAAGATGTGACGTGTCAGGTCCGCTCAGCTCCTCAGTGAAGGAGGCGGGATCTGAGCAGACTTGAAACGGATCCCGCCTTCTTCACTGAGTGGCTGAGCGGACCTGAGACGTCACGTCTCGAGCCCACGTCAGACACCCGGAAACTGCTGGGGACCGGAGTGCCGCGATGTGGGACTTGGTTTTGTATCTGGCTGGTTATGGAAAATAGGGGAACCCCACACATTATTTTTTTTCTTATTATTTATTTATTTATTAAACCAATGCATGGGGTCCCCCCTATTTTTCATAACCAGCCAGACACAAAACTAAACAGAAGCCTGATACTATCAGTGTGGCAAAGCCATAAATTTTGGCTGTTGCCAGCCTAATAACACCAGTCTGCTGCCAGGCCTGCATTTAGAGTTCATGCTGCCCTAGGCACTTTGCACGCAGAGGCGCCCCCCCCCCCCCACCACCGTTACTGTACATGCATGGTATATACCCTGGCACTTGGGTGCCGCTCTGCTTGATGCCCGCTGTTCTCATCAAACAAATGTGATGGAGGAAGGAAGGAGGCCGGGGACGTCTTAGTTTGGGGACCGGTTCTGTCCAGTGTTGGACTGGGGTACCTGGAGCCCACCAATATACAACCAGTGAGACATGACATGCTGACCCGCTCCTTTCCTGAATTCATCTGTATCTGTGACAAATCTCAGAACACCCTCCATTTATACAGCTCTCAGGGTATGCTGGGAGTTGTAGTCTCTGAGAGGACAACCCTGTAATAAATCACAGAGTCTCCTGGTGGCTGCAATCTGCGGGTGACAACCATCAGCCCTAAAGGTCCAGCAACACATCTGTCTACAGCGGCAGCTATCAGAGGATTGTACTACTGTACTACAACTCCCAGCATATGCTGAGGGCTGCAGACTGTCAGTACATGCTGAGAGTTGTAGTGCCTGCAGCTGTTGTAGTTGGGTCCTAGGTGCATTATACACTGGATGCTTTGTGGCATATAAGAATACATAGATCTGTGGGGGCTCAGTATATAGAAGTGACCCCAGAACAGCACTAATAGGGGATAGAACAAAAACATCTCCCCCTATATCTTATTAGTGCTGTTCTGGGGTCACTTCTATATACTGAGCCCCACAGATCTATGTATTCTTATATGCCACAAAGCATCCAGTGTATAATGCACCTAGGACCCAACTACAGCAGCTGCAGGCACTACAACTCCCAGCATATCCTGAGGGCTGCAGACTGTTCTGGGAGTTGTAGTGCCTGCAGCTGTTGTAGATGGGTCCTGGAGGCGTTGTGGGAGATCAGAATACATAGATCTGTGGGGGCTCAGTGTAGGGAAGTGACCCCAGAACATCACTAATAGGGGATAGGGGGAGATGTTTTTGTTCTATCCCCTATTAGTGATGTTCTGAGGTCACTTCCCTGCACTGAGCCCCCACAGATCTATGTATACTTATATGCCACAAAGCATCCAGTGTATCATGCACCTATGACTCAACAACAGCTGCAGGCACTACAACTCCCAGCATTTACTGACAGTCTACAGCCCTCAGGATATGCTGGGAGCTGTAGTGCCTGCAGCTCTTGTAGTTGGGTCCTAGTTTAAAAGTTTGCGCTAGTGTACTGTAGTGACCGCAGAGCTGTGTCAGTACACTACCGCAAACAATACACTGACCCATTGAGACCCCAATGGTACACAGGCTCTGCACACTATAGAAGTGATTACAGTGCAGTGCAGTTACTAATGACTCACAGGTGACGTCTTCTCAAATTGCCGTCGCTCACTTTTTGCTTTCTTCTCCATATGGCGCAGCATCATGAAGGCTGGGGTCAGGGGAGACGCTGAGGGTTAGGTGGAGAGGCTGGGGGGGCAGGGGAGAGGCTGGGGGGCAGGGGAGAGGCTGAGGGTTAGGGGGAGAGGCTGAGGGTTAGGGGGAGAGGCTGGAGGACAGGGGAGAGGCTGAGGGTTAGGGGGAGAGGGTTAGGGGGAGAGGCTGGAGGGCAGGGGAGAGGCTGAGGGTTAGGGGGAGAGGCTGGGGGTTAGGGGGAGAGGCTGAGGGTTAAGGGGAGAGGCTGAGGGTTAGGGGGAGAGGCTGGGGGGCAGGTGGAGAGGCTGGTGGGCAGGGGAGAGGCTGGGGGGCAGGGGAGAGGCTGGGGGTAGGGGAGAGGCTGGGGGTAGGGGGAGAGGCTGGGGGTTAGGGGGAGAGGCTGAGGGTTAGGGGGAGAGGCTGGAGGACAGGGGAGAGGCTGAGGGTTAGGGGGAGACGCTGGAGGACAGGGGAGAGGCTAAAGGTTACGGGGAGAGGGTTAGGGGGAGAGGCTGGAGGGCAGGGGAGAGGCTGAGGGTTAGGGGGAGAGGCTGAGGGTTAGGGGGAGAGGCTGGGGGGCAGGTGGAAAGGCTGGGGGGCAGGGGAGAGGCTGGGGGGCAGGGGAGAGGCTGGGGGGCAGGGGAGAGGCTGAGGGTAGGGGAGAGGCTGGGGGGCAGGGGAGAGGCTGGGGTTAGGTGGAGAGGCTGGGGGTTAGGGGGAGAGGCTGAGGGTTAGGGGGAGAGGCTGGGGGGCAGGGGAGAGGCTGGGGGGCAGGGGAGAGGCTGAGGGTAGGGGAGAGGCTGGGGGGCAGGGGAGAGGCTGGGGTTAGGTGGAGAGGCTGGGGGGCAGGTGGAGAGGCTGGGGGGGCAGGGAAAGAGGCTGGGGGGCAGGATGAGAGGCTGGGGGGGCAGGGGAGAGGCTGGGGGGGCAGGGGAGAGGCTGGGGTCAGGGGAGAGGCTGGGGGCAGGGGAGAGGCTGGGGGGCAGGGAAGAGGCTGGGGGGCAGGGGAGAGGCTGAGGGTAGGGGAGAGGCTGGGGGGCAGGGGAGAGGCTGAGGGTAGGGGAGAGGCTGAGGGTAGGGGAGAGGCTGGGGGGCAGGGGAGAGGCTGGGTTAGGTGGAGAGGCTGGGGGTTAGGTGGAGAGGCTGGGGGGGCAGGGAAAGAGGCTGGGGGGCAGGATGAGAGGCTGGGGGGGCAGAGAAGAGGCTGGGGGGGCAGGGGAGAGGCTGGGTCAGGGGAGAGGCTGGGGACCAGAGGGAGAGGCTGGGGGGGCAGGGGAGACGCTGGGGTCAGGGGAGAGGCTGGGGGTTAGGGGGAGAGGCTGGGGGGCAGGGGAGAGGCTGAGGGTAGGGGAGAGGCTGGGGGGCAGGGGAGAGGCTGGGGGGCAGGGGAGAGGCCTGGGTATTAGGTGGAGAGGCTGGGGGGCAGGGGAGAGGCTGGGGGCAGGGGAGAGGCTGGGGGGGCAGGGAGAGGCTGGGGGTTAGGTGGAGAGGCTGGGGGGGCAGGGGAGAGGCTGGGGGGCAGGGGAGAGGCTGGGGGGCAGGGGAGAGGCTGGGGGGCAGGGGAGAGGCTGAGGGTAGGGGAGAGGCTGGGGGACAGGGGAGAGGCTAAGGGTTAGGGGGAGAGGGTTAGGGGGAGAGGCTGGAGGACAGGGGAGAGGCTGAGGGTTAGGGGGAGAGGCTGGAGGACAGGGGAGAGGCTGAGGGTTAGGGGGAGAGGCTGAGGGTTAGGGGGAGAGGCTGGGGGGCAGGTGGAGAGGCTGGGGGGCAGGGGAGAGGCTGGGGGGCAGGGGAGAGTCTGGGGGGCAGGGGAGAGGCTGAGGGTAGGGGAGAGGCTGGGGGGCAGGGGAGAGGCTGGGGTTAGGTGGAGAGGCTGGGGGTTAGGTGGAGAAGCTGAGGGTTAGGGGGAGAGGCTGGGGGTTAGGTGGAGAGGCTGGGGGGCAGGGGAGAGGCTGGGGGGCAGAGGAGAGGCTGGGGGGCAGGGGAGAGGCTGAGGGTAGGGGAGAGGCTGGGGGGCAGGGGAGAGGCTGGGGTTAGGTGGAGAGGCTGGGGGGCAGGTGGAGAGGCTGGGGGGGCAGGGAAAGAGGCTGGGGGGCAGGATGAGAGGCTGGGGGGCAGGGGAGAGGCTGGGGGGGCAGGGGAGAGGCTGGGGTCAGGGGAGAGGCTGGGGGGCAGGGGAGAGGCTGGGGGGCAGGGGAGAGGCTGGGGGGCAGGGGAGAGGCTGAGGGTAGGGGAGAGGCTGGGGGGCAGGGGAGAGGCTGGGGGGCAGGGGAGAGGCTGAGGGTAGGGGAGAGGCTGGGGGCAGGGGAGAGGCTGGGGTTAGGTGGAGAGGCTGGGGGTTAGGTGGAGAGGCTGGGGGGCAGGGAAAGAGGCTGGGGGGCAGGATGAGAGGCTGGGGGGGCAGGGGAGAGGCTGGGGGTTAGGGGGAGAGGCTGGGGTCAGGGGAGAGGCTGGGGACCAGAGGGAGAGGCTGGGGGGGCAGGGGAGAGGCTGGGGTCAGGGGAGAGGCTGGGGGTTAGGGGGAGAGGCTGGGGGGCAGGGGAGAGGCTGGGGGGCAGGGGGAGAGGCTGGGGGGCAGGGGAAGAGGCTGGGGGCAGTGGAGAGGCTGAAGGGGCAGGGGAGAGTCTGGGGGGCAGGGGAGAGGCTGGGTATTAGGTGGAGAGGCTGGGGGGCAGGGGAGAGGCTGGGGGGCAGAGGAGAGGCTGGGGGGGGCAGGGGAGAGGCTGGGGGTTAGGTGGAGAGGCTGGGGGGGCAGGGGAGAGGCTGGGGGGCAGGGGAGAGGCTGGGGGGGCAGGGAGAGGCTGGGGGGCAGGGGAGAGGCTGGGGGTTAGGTGGAGAGGCTGGGGGGGCAGGGGAGAGGCTGGGGGCAGGGGAGAGGCTGGGGGTTAGGTGGAGAGGCTGGGGGGCAGGGGAGAGGCTGGGGGTTAGGTGGAGAGGCTGGGGGGGCAGGGGAGAGGCTGGGGGTTAGGTGGAGAGGCTGGGGGGGCAGGGGAGAGGCTGGGGGGCAGGGGAGAGGCTGGGGGTTAGGTAGAGAGGCTGGGGGGGCAGGGGAGAGGCTGGGGGGCAGGGGAGAGGCTGGGGGTTAGGTGGAGAGGCTGGGGGGGCAGGGGAGAGGCTGGGGGTTAGGTGGAGAGGCTGGGGGGCAGGGGAGAGGCTGGGGGTTAGGTGGAGAGGCTGGGGGTTAGGTGGAGAGGCTGGGGGGCAGGGGAGAGGCTGGGGGGCAGGGGAGAGGCTGGGGGTTAGGTGGAGAGGCTGGGGGTTAGGTGGAGAGGCTGGGGGTTAGGTGGAGAGGCTGGGGGGCAGGGGAGAGGCTGGGGGGCAGGGGAGAGGCTGGGGGTTAGGTGGAGAGGCTGGGGGGCAGGGGGTTAGGTGGAGAGGCTGGGGTTAGGTGGAGAGGCTGGGGGGGGCAGGGGAGAGGCTGGGGGTTAGGTGGAGAGGCTGGGGGTTAGGTGGAGAGGCTGGGGGGCAGCAGAGAGGCTGGGGGTTAGGTGGAGAGGCTGGGGGCAGGGGAGAGGCTGGGGGTTAGGTGGAGAGGCTGGGGGGGCAGGGGAGAGGCTGGGGGCAGGGGGAGAGGCTGGGGGGCAGGGGAGAGGCTGGGGGTGAGGTGGAGAGGCTGGGGGGCAGGGGGGAGGCTGGGGGGCAGGGGAGAGGCTGGGGGTTAGGTGGAGAGGCTGGGGGGGCAGGGGAGAGGCTGGGGGGCAGGGGGAGAGGCTGGGGGGCAGTGGAGAGGCTGGGGGTTAGGTGGAGAGGCTGGGGGTTGGGTGGAGAGGCTGGGGGTTAGGTGGAGAGGCTGGGGGGGGGCAGGGGAGAGGCTGGGGGTTAGGTGGAGAGGCTGGGGGGCAGGGGAGAGGCTGGGGGGCAGGGGAGAGGCTGGGGGTTAGGTGGAGAGGCGGGGGGGCAGGGGAGAGGCTGGGGGGCAGGGGAGAGGCTGGGGGCAGGGGAGAGGCTGGGGGCAGGGGGAGAGGCTGGGGGTTAGGTGGAGAGGCTGGGGGTTAGGGGGAGAGGCTGGGGGGCAGGGGAGAGGCTGGGGGGCAGGGGAGAGGCTGGGGGTAGGGGAGAGGCCGGGGGGCAGGGGAGAGGCTAGGGGTAGGGAGAGGCTGGGGGTTAGGTAGAGAGGTTGGGGGGGCAGGTAGAGGCTGGGGGGCAGGGGGAGCGGCCAGGAGCAGGATGGGCAGGCAGGCTGGTTCCCTCCCCCCATGCAGTGCCGAGGTCCGAGGTCCGGGGTCCAGGGTGCGGGGTCCGGGGCCGAGCTTCCGGCACACACAGCTTGACAGAGGCCGGAAGCTCACAGCTGCAGCCCCGCGGTCCCGGATCTTCTCTCCTGCTCGGCGATGACGTCACATCACGTGAGCGCCGCCGAGCAGGAGAGAAGATCGTGCATCGCGGGGCTGCAGCTGTGAGCTTCCTCTTTCAAGCTGTGTGTGCCGGAAGCTCGGCCCCGGAACCGGGACCTCGGCGCTGCATAGGGGGAGGGAGCCAGCCCGCCTGCTGCCCTTCCTGCTCCTGCTCCCGGACGCTCCCCCTCCTCCCCTCCTCCCCCCCGGCGCGGACTAGGCACCCGTGGGCCGGTGCCTACAAAGATTTTTTTTTTTTTTTTTTTTTTAATAATAAAAAAAAGTGTTCCCTGCAGATGCCGCCCTAGGCACCGGACCACGGGTGCCTAGTGACAAATACGGCCCTGTCTGCTGCCACACAGTCCCGGATTGTTAGGGGCTCTCAGAAGTGGCCCTTGATCTCTCATCTCCCCGTCTTTGCTGAGACACCCTAATAATGACACCACATAATTTGTTCCACATAGGGGCCCACTGAGGTTCTGTTGCCCAAGGGCCCACAAAAACCTGGAGCCAGCCCTGGAGAGGAACACAGGACGCATCATGACTTCTTTTTTTCCTGCCGTGGAATCTGATTGCATGGGATTTCTCACCCATGCGATCAGATTCCTGTGTGAGTTTACAGATCGCACTGCGGTTCGCACAGGGTAGTGTGAACTGGAATGGTGGTGGAGGAACCGACTCTGTAATCATGCTGGTTCCTGCACTGCAACAGTGTGATATCTATATCTGTTGGTATTTTACTAATAGCAATTTGTAATCCCTTGGAAACAATGATGTCAAAAAAGAGGAAAATTGACTCGGCGTGTAGGATATTCAAAGAACAGTGGACAGGGGCGTAACTAGAAATGGCTGGGCCCCATAGCAAACTTTTAATTGGCCCCCCCCCCTCAACCGACCACTACGCCGTCAACACACCCAGCTCTACACAGGGTCTGTACTACATATAAATTACAGTGCAAATATATTTAGTGACTCACAGGGGACTTCTCCTCTGATCGGAGTTCTTCCCTTTTCATCTTCTTCTCCATCTGTCCTGGGCCATTATGAGAACTTCTCCGAGCCACAAATCAACAGAATCTGCCAGACAGACATATTAGGCTCCTCACTCTGGCACCATCCTCATCTCTATACACACTGCACATCTGTATTGGCCCCTTTAAGCCCTCTTTCAGTGGGTAGCCCTGGCTCCTTATAGATAGTCCCTTGTTCAGTCTTCCACATAGATGGCCCTGTGTGCATCTACTATAGTAGAGAGCCCCTCTGTGTTTATAGTAGATGACAACCTCTGTGCATCCCCTATACCAGGGGTAGGGAACCTCGGCTTTCTAGCTGTTGCAAAACTACAACTCCCATCATGTGTAGACGAAGCTAAAGCTGTAGTTTTTAAACAGCTGGAGAGCCAAGGTTCCCTATCACTGCCCTGTTGTATATGGCCCCCTCTATGTAGTCCCCTTATAGATGACCCCTCTGTTTAGTCCACTAAAATAGATACCCCCCCTCTGCGCATGCCCTATTATATACATCCCGCAGTGTATTTACCCTTATAGATGCCTCCTCTGTGACGTACTCCTTATAGATTGCCCCCTGTGTTGTTCCCCTTACAAATGGCCCCCAGTATTGTCCCTCCTCCATAGGCAGCGCCCAGTGTGGAAGGCACCTGACTGGATATGGAGGGTGCATACTGACTGCACATGCACTCTCCTCTATTTCCTCCTAAAACCTGATCGTTAGCAGCTGCCAGGAAAGGGTTAACAGTTACTGTGAGGCTGTAACTCCTCCCCACACCCCTCTCAGACACAGCTCCTGTATGTTTCCTATGAGCTCTGTGGCCAATAGGCTGGATTCCCTCCTTGCTCTAACCCCTCCCTCTGCCTTTAGGAACCTGAACTTCCTCTTCCTGCCCTCAGTCTCCACAGGACTGACCTGCAGCCGGTTTGTGTGGAGAATCCATGGCCGCTTGTGCTGATGTGAAGCTGCTGGTAACACTATAGGTGTGACCAGGCAGAGGGTGAGGGCTGGTGAGGACACTTGCTGTCTGAGCTCAGGCCCCCTCTGGTAATCCCTCAGTAGTTCCCTGGTTGGAGTTTGGGTGTCTGCTCTGTGTATCTGCCTCCTCAGAGCAGCTGATCCCCATGCTGGCACTTAGTTTCCAGTGCACCTCATAGTAAGTAATTCCATGTCTCCCAGAGATGCACAGTGCCTGCTATTCTCTCCCTGTCCCATGTGCCCTCCTCCCCATCCCCCACCCTCTCATTTGCCTCAGAGACATTTTATGCCCACTTACAGCTGATGCTCATGAGGCTGCACCTCACTTATTAGCTGTTCTGACCCCTTCATCACCATAAAGCCCCCCCCCCCCCATCACCATACAGCCTCCCCCCCTCACCATACAGCCCCCCCCCCCCCCCCCCCCCAATCACCATGCAGCCCACTGGTGAGGTGGTAGTGCTCTCTAGTGAGGGCTCATCCTCTATAGGCTAAACTGGTCCCCCTCAGTATCCTGAGGTGAATGGACCATATTGTGATGCTGTTACTGTCCCATATTTGCAGACACAGGTCCCACTTTTTATGTTCCTCCCAGGGTTCGTGGCACTGTTGTTGCCGCTTTTCAGCCTGGTATTATTCTACGTTACTCCTGACTCCATTCTAGGGATTCCGGGACTGCTTGAGCGTTCCAGATCCTCGTTGTGGCACCCCTAATCGTTATCGGGCGGCTTTTTGAGTGGGTCCGAGGAGTCTGGTCACATAGTGCGCAATGACTGGAGGGGGCGGGGCCCCTCTTCTCCAGGGTGGCGGCCTGGTCCAGAAAGCACGCCAAGCCCTGATCCTGTGGCTCCAGCGGTGAATTCGCTTTCCCAGGGTGGCGGCCTGGTACAGACAAACACGCCAAGCCCTGATCCTGTGGCTCCAGTGGTGAATTTGCTTTTCCAGGGCGGCCTGGTACAGACAAACACGCCAAGCCCTCATCCTGTGGCTCCAGCGGTGAATTCGCTTTCCCAGGGTGGTGGCCTGGTACAGACAAACACGCCAAGCCCTCATCCTGTGGCTCCAGCGGTGAATTCGCTTTCCCAGGGTGGTGGCCTGGTACAGACAAACACGCCAAGCCCTCATCCTGTGGCTCCAGCGGTGAATTCGCTTTCCCAGGGTGGTGGCCTGGTACAGACAAACACGCCAAGCCCTGATCCTGTGGCTCCAGTGGTGAATTTGCTTTTCCAGGGCGGCCTGGTCCAGACAAGCACTCCAAGACATGATCCAGTTGCTCTAGCAGTGATTTCAGTAATGATGGATCCTCCAGAGCCTTGTCTGATGCTTTCCGCTCCGCCTGTAGTTGGTGAGTAAATGTCGCTCGGTGGGGTGAGGGGGGGGGGGGGTTGACTCCAAAGTTTTAGCTGCCCTGAATGTTTGTGGGTAAATTGTCCTCATCTGGTGCCATTTACTTTCAGAGCAGCTATTCTTCCCTAAAAGATGGTGCCCCCCTCATTAGATGAGGAGGTAAAATAATAATAATTTTATTCCAGCCAATATATGGACACTTGGTCCTTTGTATCAGTGGATCAACCTGTGATTGATAGGGAATGACACCCACAGACAGAGTATGCCAAGTCAGCTACCTCGGATTGGGAAGACACCTGGCTCCAGACATGCTTCACCCGCGTTGTGCTATGGGTCATAGGCCACTATTCTGAGTCTGATGACACTTCTATATGGAGGGAAATTAGATGCAGGAACGGTCTAGGATTTTAATCAGCGAATAGCTAGATAGATCATGATAATAGATGACGATGATAGATGACAGTCTGCGGGTATCTCAGCTTAGGCCGGTGTATTAGCACAACTACCTGACTGTCACAATATAGCTCAGTAATGTACATGTCAGACTGTTAGGAGACACTTACATCTGCCTATTACAGTGTGAACAGCTCCATCTAGTGGTCATGATTTTAATTACACCTGAGCACATATATACTTTCTGTTTTATACAGACTAATAAGGTTAGTTTTACATGGAATCAAAGTGAGTTGCAATTAAAAGTAAGATTATTTCATTTAAGTATTTTCACATTTTATCAACAAAAAATGGAAACAAGCTGACATCCAGTGCCATCACTGGCAGCATCGTCCCCATACACTTCACAGAAATCAAAGGCTGGTGGCCTGTGGCCTTGGTGGTCTCAAGTTGTTCTGTATAGTGCATAGGTGTTCCTTATAGATCTTATATAATTTATAGGTTTTGAGAACAGGTTATATATATATATATATATATATATATATATTGGGACAGTATTCTAGATGCATATAATCACACAGAGGCAGCGCCTGTTGACGGCATGACAGGACTCCCATAAACACTTTGCTCTGGCTTTGGCTTATGCTTGCACAACAATCATCGCCCTTTATCGACCCAACCAGTGGCTCTGGTAACACATCTCTCTGGGCCCCGTGACGGTGCGTCACCCAGGTCAAGTCTGCAGGTATGTGCAGATAAAAGCACAAGTGCTCCACATGCAGAGGCCCGTACATCACCATGCGTTCTCCCAGACCTCCTATCCATCTAGATTATAAACCCCAGGTAACGAGCAGTAGGACGCCAGTGAGCGTAACAGCAATGGCTCCTTGATTCTACCAGCACCCCTATAAGTAAGCAGCTGGTATTTTGTGTTTTGGTTTTCAATTCAGTTTTATATAGTCTCTGCCTTCTGGTTGCTGCCTTGTCTGTACACCTCCTGGCTGTGCTTAATGTTCTATTATATTGTGCCCCACCACAACCACTCATTGCATTGTTCAAATTCTTGCACTAGTTTGTATTCCAGCTCCTCCCTGGAGTGGATGGTTTTTATGGAGCCGGCTTTCCTTCTGCAGAATTGCATAGGTCGCTGGATCTCCTTGATGGTTTGTTGGGTATGAGGAGGGAACCTTAAGCAGCTTTAGCCCCCTTCTTGGTTTATTAATGTTTGCAAGTCGGGTTATGCCTAAGGCATTTTCACTTGCTACTTCTCTCTTACTACCAAGGATCCAAGTGGCCTGAACATGGGCTTTAAGGAACAGGCTTGAAACTTAATGTGGTAATATCTCTGCCACTACATTAGTAGGATGTTGAGTGTCTCTCCTTCCAAATAGGGTATAATTATTTGATCATAAAACTAAATAATAATATAAAAAATAAAAAATAAATTCACCCCATAAATATTTGTCATAAAAAGCACCATTACACAGTACACTTGTTCCTGAAATGCAAAAATAAATATTGGCACGGTCATTTAGGCCATTTTGGGCTGTCATGAAGGGGGTTAATCATAAAATTAAGAATAAATAAACACACATCTTTCCCATTAGCCCAGTTGGGTTTTTTTTTATGGACATTATGAGTGTGGTCTCATGCATCAATAGCTTGGCTTTCCTTCCAGTTCGTAGACGTCTATGTTACCAGTCCTTCACTGCTTAGAATATTTATTTCAGGGTTCACCATGTTCCTGGTATTGATGACATTTGTGCAGTGATATGTCTCACTTTTGTTTGCAGGTTGTTTGTAAGCTTCTCTCTGGGACTAGTATCAATTGATGTCACTTGATTTCTCACGGTCATCCTGGCCATGTGGCAGCATTACGGTAAGGTGTGGGAAGGTGGTTCTCTTTGATGGACTGTTGGGAAATTGTTGCCGATCCTGCCGCACTGCTGAAGTTTACAATTGATCATTCATTGCGCTTAAGGTAGTCTGGTTTCTTGGGATCTTGCTCAGAATTGTATTTATGCTTAATGTTGGATAGAGAAGATGTCACTTAGGCTTCCCTATATGCCTGGCTCTTAAGGGGGGAAGAAGGGAGCACATGTGCATGGAGTGCCATCGCCTTTCAATTATCTTGGCTACTTATTCAGTTTTGCCCTTCAGCTTGCAAGTCCTCGTACGAGGCCAAGTTGTTCGAGTGGTTTTAGTAGACTTTGATATTTGTAAGGTCCTTTTTCTCTTAAATGGGGATATCAAGAGAAAAAACCCGATCTGAGTCTGGGTCCATAAGTTAAGGAGTGATTACGTGATTACAGGGTGTGAGCACCACTGCAGGCGGTCTCATGCTCGGCCTGTCCAGAGTGGCTTGTGGTCGACTTTCAGAAGTCATGGTTCTAGGTGATACATTCTTGGTTCACAAGGATTAACCCCCCACTTCTTCACTGTTTTAATCCTGTTCCATTTTTCAGTCTTTTGCAACCCTTGCACTCTCTCCCAGTGGCTTAGAGACACACTCCCTTACATTTGAGGTGGCTATGGAGCAGTAAGACCTTTCCTAGACTGAGTTCATTTGCAATAGGCGTTACCGTTTGCTCTTGCTTTGCACACTGCGTGGGTCTGAAGCTGCTGTTTTGGTTGTTTTAAATTTATCTATTTTCTTCTATAGGTTCATTCATTGGTGTGGATTGTGGAGAACTCTACACTGTGGGCTGCTCAATCTGCAGAGATCAGGCATGGCGACAATAATCTGCGGTGTGTAACATCAAGGACTCTTGGTATGGTATCCACTACATCTCACTGAACACTCAAAAGTCCTGTTTTGTTCGATGATGCTCTAGGGTGGAGCGTCACCGGTTAAAGGGCGATAACAGAGATTGATGGCGGTTGATGGAGTGCTCTGATATATATTGAGCTGATGTAATTCTATTGCATCCAAGATGGCATTAAGCAGGCCCTCTTTGTTGGGTGGTGGTCGGAGCCCGTGTAGGGCTACAGGGTCTCCTCCGTGGCGGAAATTACCTGCTAAGCAGGCGTGTTGGGTTAGTAAGGCGGACTTGCACGGCAGGAGTCTGTCGTCCGGCATACCCCTTTACACCCCTCGGTCTAAGAGTTCGGCACTACGTGCCCGGTTATTGGTTTGGTTTGAGAAATAATTAAAAGCTGTGGCCGATCACCACCCAGCAAAAGTTATATTGGTGTCTGTATCTTTATTCCTGGCAGCTATGTTAATTAATTATGGTTGCTCTTTGCTTTGGGTCTATGTGCAGTCTGGAAGGCACCTGACTGGATATGGAGGGTGCATACTGACTGCACATGCACTCTCCTCTATTTCCTCCTAAAACCTGATCGTTAGCAGCTGCCAGGAAAGGGTTAACAGTTACTGTGAGGCTGTAACTCCTCCCCACACCCCTCTCAGACACAGCTCCTGTATGTTTCCTATGAGCTCTGTGGCCAATAGGCTGGATTCCCTCCTTGCTCTAACCCCTCCCTCTGCCTTTAGGAACCTGAACTTCCTCTTCCTGCCCTCAGTCTCCACAGGACTGACCTGCAGCCGGTTTGCCCACCCGCCCTCCCTTTTGATCTTGGTTTGTCATGGTGTTTTGTTTCTTTTTGTGCTTTATTTTTGTAATTATACATAAGTCACAGCTGGCGAAATTACCTGCTAAGCAGGCGTGTTGGGTTAGTAAGGCGGACTTGCACGGCAGGAGTCTGTCGTCCGGCATACCCCTTTACACCCCTCGGTCTAAGAGTTCGGCACTACGTGCCCGGTTATTGGTTTGGTTTGAGAAATAATTAAAAGCTGTGGCCGATCACCACCCAGCAAAAGTTATATTGGTGTCTGTATCTTTATTCCTGGCAGCTATGTTAATTAATTATGGTTGCTCTTTGCTTTGGGTCTATGTGCAGTCTTGTTCCCCTTACAAATGGCCCCCAGTATTATCCCTCCCCCATAGGCAACCCCCAGTGTTGTGCCTCCCCCATAGGCAGCACCCAGTGTTGTGCCTCCCCCATAGGCAGCCCCCAGTGTTTTCCCTCCCCCATATATAGCCCCAAGTGTTGTCCCTCCCCCATATATATATAGCCCCAAGTGTTGTGCCTCCCCATATATATAGCCCCCAGTGTTGTGCCTCCCCCATATATAGCCCCCAGTGTTGTGCCTCCCCCATATATGTAGCCCCCAGTGTTGAGCCTCCCCCATATAGCCCCCAGTGTTGTCCCTCCCCCATATATATAACCCCCAGTGCTGTGCCTCCCCCATATATATTGCTCCCAGTGCTGTGCCTCCACCATATATATAGCCCAAAGTGCTGTGCCTCCCCCATATATATAGCCCCCAGTGCTGTGCCTCTCCATATATTTAGCCCCCATTGCTGTGCCTCCCCCATATATATAGCCCCCAGTGCTGTCCCTCCCCCATATATACAGCCCCCAGTGCTGTGCCTCCCCCATATATATACAGCCCCCAGTGCTGTGCCTCCCCCATATATATAGCCCCCAGTGCTGTCCCTCCCCCATATATACAGCCCCCAGTGCTGTGCCTCCCCCATATATATATATATAGCCCCCAGTGCTGTGCCTCCCCCATATATATATATATAGAGCCCCCAGTATTGTGCCTCCCCCCTATATATTTATATATATATATATATACATACATATATACAGCCCCTAGTGCTGTGCATCCCCCATATATATATATATATATATATATATATATATATATACAGCCCCTAGTGCTGTGCATCCCCCATATATATATATATATATATATATATATATATATATATATATATATATACAGCCCCTAGTGCTGTGTATCCCATATATATATATATATATATATATATATATATATATATATATATATATGGGGGATGCACAGCACTAGGGGCTATATATATATCTGATCTGTCGGGGGCGGGGGCAACACTCTTGTGATCGCAAGCAAAATGCTGCTTGCGGTCACAAGAGTGATTGACAGGGCGGGAAGCCTATGGCTTCTCGCGCTGTCAATCAGAACACTGAACACCCGGGAGGCCACCAGGTATTGTAGGCAGTAAGCTCCGGGGGCCCATGCCACGGGCCCCCCGATGCTAGGGGCCCCGTAGCAGCCGCTACGGCTGCTACGGCGGTAGTTCCGCCCCTGATAGTGGACTTATGATTACTTTTTCATGCAGTACAAGTATGCAAAACAGGAGTCCGTGGAGCCTCGGTTGCGAGTCTCAAAACACGGTCGGTCGATTGTGGTCGATTTGCTATTGCCCCAACTAGCCAGAATCCTACTCCACACTGACGAGGGGCAAAAACCCCGAAACGGCTGTCTGTGGATGGAAGCCTGCCTTGGCAAGCCCTTGTCATGATCGCAATACTCGCACCTTGAGTTTGACATTGACAAAAAGGGGCCACCCTGGTGTTTCCCTATTTATGTTCCAATACTCGCAACCGAGTGGGACTTAAGGGGCTATTTATCAGGGTGGTGTGGTGCTCTCCCTATCAACAGGCTAGAGATATCTGGCTATCCCGTGTTTTGAGACTCACAACCGAGGCTCCACGGACTCCTGTTTTGCATATTTAAATTTTTGGGGGCATCAGTGGAGACTCTTGATTGAGTACTTCATTGGAATTTTTTTCACTGTTCTCCTTGAGTTCAGTGATAACTGTGTTTTGTTGGTCGTCATGCAGTACAAGGAAAGAGCTGAGTGTTTGATATGCCAGAACTCTGTGTCTGTGTTCAAAGAATACAATTTGCGGCAACACTATCAAACTCAACATAAAGATAAATATGATTGTTTGGTCAGTGATGTGAGAAAAGATAAAATATTAAAACTGAAAAATACATTGACAACTCAGCAAAATACTTTTGTGAAGCAGAAGCAGCTAAATATTTCATCACTGCGAGCAAGTTTTTAAGTAGCCAAGCTAATAGCGTGCACTGGCAGACCTTTCGTGGAGGGCGAATTTGCTAAAGTGACTGTACCACCAGGCCCAGGCTGAAGCACTGGAGGCGGGCCGACCCACCCTTAGTGGGAGGAAACCCCCGCCCCTCTATAATAGGGTTCCATTGATTGTAATGGAGTCACATCATGGAGGGGCTGGGGTTTCTTCCCACTGGGGGGTGGGTCGGCCCGCCTCCAGTGCTTCTGCCTGGGCCTGGTGGTACAGTCACTTTAAGGAGTGCCTTCTTTCTGCTGCCAAAGAGATGTGTCCAGAAAAGGCAGATTTATTTAGTACAGTTAGGGCCCTATTCCACCGGACGATTATCGTTCAGATTATCGTTAAATCGTTCGAATCTAAACGATAATCGTTCGGTTGAAATGCAGTTAACGATTAATGACCGAACGAGAAATCGTTGATCGCTTTATAAGACCTGGACCTTTTTTTATCGTTGCTCGTTCGCAAATCGTTCGCATTGAATAAGACGTTGTTAAAATAGCGAAGAAAAAAACGATCGCAAATACGATCATAAGTAACGATTATCATTCCATGGAAATGAGTGAACGTTTTCAGGTCTTTCGCAATAGCATAGTTTGAGATCGTTAATGGTTAACGATTATGCGAACGATAATCGTCCGGTGGAATAGGGCCCTTAGTCTTTCAGGATCTACAATTACACAAAGGATTGAAGAAATGGGAGACAACTTGCATTGGCATTAGGGATGTCACGATACCAGAATTTTGAGTTCGATACCGATACCATCTTTTTTTTTCCGATACTCAATACCATTTCGATACTTTTGAAAAAAAGCACTTAAAATACAAATATAATGACATCCCACCCCCCTCACCCAGACTGTGGGTATGATGCCCCCATGCACCACATTTTTATTTATGTGACTTTTTGATCACTTTTTTTTGTTACTTTTAATGGTTCGGACAATTCCGAATGCAATGATGCCAAATGTTTATTTTGTACCTCCCAGCATACCTTCTTGTGCACTACAACTCCCAGCATACCTCCTTGTCCACAAAGAGGTATGGTGGGGTTGTAGTACACAAGAAGGTATGCTGGGAGGTACAGTGGTGCAGCAGCAGCCTCCCAACACAACAACTCCCAGCATACATCTTTGTGCACAAGAAGGTATGCTGGGAGTTGTAGTGCACAGAGGTATCCTGGGGGTTGTTGTGGTGTCAGGAGGCTGCTGCTGCACAACTGCAACTCCCAGCATACCTTCTTGTGCACTACAACTCCCAGCATATCTTCTTGTGCACAAAGAGGTATGCTGGGGGTTGTAATGCACAAAGAGGTATGCTGGGAGTTGCTGTGATGGGAGGCTGCTGCTGCACAACTACAACTCCCAACATATTTCCTTGTTTGTTATAACTCCCAGCATACCTTCTTGTGCACTACAACCCCCAGCATACCTCCTTGTGCACAAGAAGATATGCTGGGAGTTGTAGTGCTCAAGAAGGTATGCTGGGAGTTGTAGTGGACAAGGAGATATGCTGGGAGTTGTGTCGGAAGGCCGCTGCTGCACAACTGCAACTCCCAACATCTTCTTGTGCACTAGAACCCCCAGCATACCTCTTTTTGCAAAGAGGTATGCTGAGAGTTGTAGTGCACTAGAAGGTATGGTGAGAGTTGTAGTTGTGCAGCAGCAGCCTCCCGATCCCAGCATACCTCCGTGCACTACAACTTCTAGCATACCTTCTTGTGCACAAGCAGGTATGCTGGGAGGGGACTGGCCGGTGTGAGGGACCGCAAAGTGCAGCGGCGGGTCCCGGGGGACGGAGGGGAGGGGTGGATGAAGGGCTGGACTGGCGGTGCAGAGGTGGCTGCCGGGGCTGACAATGGGGGGCAGGACTGGAAGGACGCAGCCGCGGCGGGGGAATAGTTAAATAACTGCCACCCGTAATATCGCGGGCTGCAGTCATTAGCAGTGGGGGCCGCTCCATATACAGCAGACTTCTGCTGCATATGGAGTGGCTCTGGGGGGGGGGGGGGGGGGGGGTTAAATGCCGCTGTCAGTTGTGACAGCGGCATCTACCCTGTAAAATAGCCGGCACTAGCGATCGCTATGTGCCGGTTATTTGAAGTTGGCGCCACCGGGAGCGGAGAGCGCGCGGGCGGAGGAGGGGACACCAGGGGGCGGCACACAGAGAACATAATAGCGCAGCTTAATATAAAGTACAGCGCAGAGACCACGGCCGGCAGCTAGCTGAGCGCCGGCCGTGTTCTCTGCGCTGTACTTTATATTAAGCTGCGCTATTATGCAGCTTAACATAAAGTATCGATACCAGGAAATCCTGGTACCGAACCGTTTTTCTGCCCGAAATATCGATAGTAGTATCGATATTTCGGTGCATTGTGCAACACTAATTGGCATTTGCAAAACTGCGTAAGAAAACTTTCCTGTTTTTCCTTGGCACTTGACGAGAGCAATGATGTTTGTGATTCTGCACAACTTCTAATTATATTTGTGGGATAAATGAGAATTTCGAAGTCACAGAAGAGCTTGCTGCACTGCAAAGCATTAAAGGAACAACTACAGGAGAGGATATCTATGAAAAGGTTTCCCAAACTGTGAAGGATTTGGAGCTGGACTGGGCTAAACTAGCCAGTGTGACAACTGATGGTGCTCCTAGCAGGGTCATTTCTTGCATCGGGCGGGCCGGGCAACGGCACGGGGCGCCGACAGCTAGGGGGCGCTGGTGGCACCCCCGGGACCTCACACAGCCTGGGTTGGATAGCGCACCACGCGCCCCCACGCCCAGACCGTCACCCGGCTGCCCGCCGCCTGGTCTGCGCTTATCTCAGTTACCCCGCCCGCCACGACTTGCCCCAGCGGGCGGGTGCGTGGCGCACGCATTGATTGGCTGCGTGCACCATGGCCAGCCGCAGCGGCCCCACGCTCTCGCCCTGCGCTGATTGTATTTGAAGAACACGGCGATTTGTCGGGCGGGCAGTAGGTGAAGCGCTACTACTGCTGCAGCAGTCTTGCTGGCGCAGGTCGGAGGAGAAGGCAGCCATCTGATAAGTGGGGTACTGTGAGTGTGTGGTGTATGGGGGGGTCAGGGGGGAGAGTGTGTGTGTGTGTATGGGGGGGTCAGGGGGGGATAGTGTGTGTGTATGGGGGGGTCAGGGGGGATAGTGTGTGTATGGGGGGGTAAGGGGGGATAGTGTGTGTGTGTGTGTGTATGGGGGGGTCAGGGGGGATAGTGTGTGTGTGTGTGTGTGTATGGGGGTGTCAGGGGGGATAGTGTGTGTGTATGAGGGGGTCGGGGAGATAGTGTGTGTGTATGGGGGGTCAGGGGGGATAGTGTGTGGAGGGGGGTCAGGGGAGATAGTGTGTGGAAGGGGGGGTCAAATGGCGTAGTGTGTATGTGGGGGGGGTCAGGTGGGGTAGTGTGTGTTGGGATGGCGGTTAGGTTAATTGCAGGCAGGAGGGGAATCTTATTAATATGGTGGGCGCACTATTACTATATAGGAGGCACAGCAGAGGAGGCATTATTACTATATGGAGGGTACAGCAGGCGCATTATTACTATATAGGATGCACAGCAGGGGACATTATTACTATATGGGGGGCACATCAGGGGCATTACTACTATTTGGAAGGCACACTGGGGGCATTATTACTATATGGGCGCACAGCAGGAGACATTATTACTATATGGAAGCACAGCAGTGGGCATTGTTACCATATGGGAGCACAGCAGGGGATCCTATATACATAGGGCAACCCACATAGCTACTGACAAGACACAAAAAAGTGGAAGTTGTTGTAAAAGTGTGGAGCCTAAAATGTTTGTCTGGCAGGTTCAGAAAAGAAGAATTGTAGCTGGAAGAAAACATCATAGTGGTCTGGGACAGATGAAGATGAAAAGGAAAGTACGGCCTCAAATCAAAGAAGGCGTCACCTGTGAGTTACTAAATGACTTTTGAAAGGTTGGGTAACTATGCCACAATACACACACTGCTTCTTTTAGTGACAACCCAAATAAATGGACAAACGTAACCATTCTCATCCAATAGCCATACACTGCCTCATCCACCAACAAGCGTTATGTAGTAAATCACTCAAGTGGGACTCTGTTATGAAAATTGTGGTAATTTGTGTTAACTTCATTAGAGCTAATGCAATAAACCACAGACAATTTCAGTAATTATTGTCTGAGCTAAATGTCGCCCATGAAGATGTTGTGTACCACACAGAAGTCCGTTTGCTGAGTCGAGGGAGAGTTCTGAGACATTCCTATGACTTACTTCCACAGAACAGCTTTTATACTTTTAAAAACAAAGAAGTACCAGAGCTCAATGATGCAGAATGGAAATCGCACCTCGCCTTCCAGACAGATGTAACAGAGCTACTCAACAGTTTCAGGCTATGTTCACACTACGTAAAACTACGGCCGTAGTTCTCGCCGCAGAACTACGGCCGTAGTTTTGCGGTGTGTGACATAGCTTGATGTTGAATGGGACCCCGGCCGAAGCGTACACACATCGTATGCGCTCTGGCCGGGATCCCATGCAGCGCCGGAAAAAAACTGACAGGTCAGTTTTCTGCGGCCGGAATTCACTGTATTCCGGCCGCAGAAAGACCTGTCAGTTCACACAGTGAAGCGAGCGGCTCCGGCCGCTTGCTTCACTGTGTGCTATGGGAAGCTCTGATGCGCCCACATCAGAGCTCAACGGCCGGACGGATCATCCGGCCGATACTTAAGTACCGGCCGGAATGATCTGGGCTAAGAACAGCCGTTCCGTGACCCGGCCGGGGTCACGGAATGGCCAGATGTTCACGTAATGTGAACATAGCCTAAATGTGCAACTTTAAGGAAAAGGGAAGCTCATCTGTGATATGCAATCACATGTTAAAGCATTTGAAGTAAAATTAGGCCTCCTTATCAAACAAGTGAAGGAGGAAAATTTCTGCCATCTCCCCTTAACTCAAAATCTGATTCCATTCCCAAAAGAAACGGAAAATTTGCAAAAGGAGTTCTAATCAAGATTCAAAGAGCTTCATCTCCATGAACAAGACATACAACTTTTCCGTAACCCATTTTCAATTGACATTGAAAATGTGAATACAATTTACCAAATGGAACTGGCTGAACTGCAGAATTATGGCTCTCTGAAGGATGCATTCAAGTCAAGCAGCTTGCTTCATTTGTATGGCTCTCTCCCCTCTGAGACATATCCTAATCTCATGAACTATTATTATTATTATTATAATTATTATTTATTTACAAAGCGCCCTTAGTTCCAGAGCGCTATACAATAGATAGGCAACAGGCAGGAACAATACAAGATCAGAAAACATTACATGATGGCAAAAGACAGACTGGTACATGGGGGAAGAGGACCCTGCCCGCGAGGGCTCACAATCTATAGGGTATAGGGAGAGAAACAGGAGGTAAAGTGCAGCCAGTCAAGTGTGATGCAGAATTATAGGTTGTAGTCTTGTTTGAAGAGATGGGTTTTCAGGTTACTTTTGAAGGACTTGATGGTGGATGAGAGACGGATGTGTCGGGGTAGCGAGTTCCAGAGTATGGGGGAGGCTCGGGCAAAGTCTTGGAGGCGGTTGTGCGACGTACGAACAAGGGGGGAGCGGAGACGGAGGTCACTGGAGGATCGAAGGTTGCGTGAGGGACGGTAGCGGGATATCAGGTCAGAGATGTACGGAGGGGGACAGGTTGTGGATTGCCTTGTATGTCATGGTCAACAATTTAAAGTGAATATGTTGGGCAATGGGGAGCCAGTGGAGGGATTGGCAGAGGGGAGAGGCTGAGGCAAAGCGAGGGGAAAGGTGGATTAGTCGGGCAGCAGTGTTAAGGATAGACTGGAGGGGATCAAGGGAGTTAGCTGGAAGGCCAGAGAGGAAGATGTTACAGTAGTCCAAGCGGGAGATAATGAGAGCATGGACCAGCAGTTTGGTGGAGTCAGGGGTGAGGAAAGAGAGAATTCTGGAAATGTTTTTGAGGTAAAGGCGGCAGGAGGTGGTCAGGGCCTGAATATGTGGTTTAAAGGACAGGGCAGAGTCAAAGGTGACCCCAAGGCAGCGGACTTGGGGGACAGGGGACAGAGTACAGCCATTGATAGTGATTGACAGATTAGAAGGCGGGGTGGAGCGAGATGGGGGAAAGATGATAAGTTCTGTTTTGTCCATGTTGAGTTTTAGAAAGCGGGAGGAGAAGAAGGAGGATATGGCCGATAGACACTCTGGAATCCTGGATAGCAAAGAGGTGATATCCAGACCAGAGAGGTAGATCTGAGTGTCATCGGCATAAAGATGGTACCTGAAGCCATGGGATTCTATGATATGTCCCAGGCCAGAGGTGTAGATGGAGAAGAGAAGAGGCCCGAGTACAGAGCCTTGGGGAACACCAACAGTAAGGGGGACGAGGAGAGGAGGTGGTGTGGGAGTGGGAGACACTAAAAGTGCGGTTGGAGAGGTAAGAGGAGATCCAGGAGAGAGCTAGGCTAGTGACACCAAGGGATGAGAGGATTTGTAAGAGGAGAAAATGGTCAACTGTGTCGAAGGCAGAAGATAGGTCAAGGAGAAGGAGCACAGAGTAGTGGCGCGAGGTTTTGGCAGTCAGCAGGTCATTAGCCACTTTGGTGAGGGCAGTTTCTGTGGAGTGGTGGGGGCGGAAACCAGATTGCAGGGAGTCAAAAAGCGAGTTGGATGAAAAATGGGAGGAAAGTTCATGGTAGACATGTTATTCCAGGAGTTTTGAGGCAAAGGGGAGAAGCGAGATGGGGTGGTAGTTGGATAAGGAGGTAGGGTCAAGGGATGGCTTTTTGAGGATGGGTGTTATGGTTGCATGTTTGTATGGAGATGGGAAGATGCCAGAAGTTAGTGATAGATTGAAGAGATGGGTAAGTGCTGGGACAAGTGCTTTGGTTGCACTCAAAATGGCAACCATCTTTGGCAGCACTTATGCCTGTGAACAGAATTTTTCCAGAATGAAACATCTAAAATCTCCAACCAGATCTAGACTAACTGATACACACTTACATCACTTGTTACGCCTAGCAGTGACAAATATGGAACCGGACATTGACCATGTCATTACCCAAAAGCAGGCCCATAGTTCCCAGTGAAACACTGGTGAGTTTGTTGATTTCAATTTACTTGTTCTTTATTGTAAATATTGTATTTGTTCCCGTTTTGTTTTATGATTAGAGATGAAACGAACCTGGAGCATGCTCGAGTCCATCTGAACCCGAACTTTCGGCATTTAATTAGCGGTGGCTGCTGAAGTTGGATAAAGCCCTAAGGCTATGTGGAAAACATGGATATAGTCTAGGGATGCACGATGCACCGAAAAATCGATACTACTATCGATTTTCGGGGCAAAAAAAACGGTTCGATACCAGGATTTCCTGGTATCGATACTTTATGTTAAACTACAAAATAGCGTAGTTTAACATATAGTGCCGAGAACATGACAGGCGGCTACCTGAGCGCCTGTCATGTTCTCTCTGTGCCACCCCTGCGAACACAGAACCGGGACCCTGCCCGCTCACTCGGGCCCAGATCATCCACCTACTATGCAGCTGCCGCCGGCAAATTTTAGGTCGCCGCTCCTGCCTCTGACATCGCCAGCCCCGGGACACGTGTGTGTCACTGCGGGTCCTATGGGCTAAGATGATGACCTTCCCCCCCCTCCACAGGCACCGAGCATGAGACACAGCTGGGCCGGTGAGTGTCTGACAAGGGCAGAGGGGCAGCACAGGGTCGGCGGCAGGAGAGGGAGGAGAGCGGCTGAGAGCTGCACGGTCCGGGAGAGGAGAACGCAGGAGAAGGCTGGAGGTGGGGGAGGCGAGGAGGAGATCTGACAGGAGGTAGCTGTGAGGCCGGGCCGTCAGGACATCCCCGGGGCCAGCATCAGCAATGTGGGGGTGAACAAAAGGTCGGCCTGGCTGCGACTGTGAAGGGAAGTGGGAGGGGGGCGGTAGCCTGCACATTGCTCTGCCGCCCGAATCCAGCTGGAATAGTGCAATTACAACCCCCATCATCCCCCCTGATAGCTGAAGTGTGTTACATGACTACAGTTCCCATCATCCCCCTGATAGCTGAAGTGTGTGTTACATGACAACAACCCCCATCATCTCTGATAGCTGAAGTGTGTGTTACATGACTACAACCCCCACCATCGCCATGATAGCTGAAGTGTGTGTTACATGACTACAGTTCCCATCATCCCCCTGATAGCTGAAGTGTGTGTTTCATGACTACAGTTCCCATCATCCCCCTGATAGCTGAAGTGTATTACATGACTACAGTTCCCATCATCCCCCCTGATAGCTGAAGTGTGTGTTACATGAATACAGTTCCCATCATCCCCTCTGATAGCTGAAGTGTGTGTTACATGGCTACAGTTCCCATCATCTCCCTGATAGCTGAAGTGTATCACATGAACACAGTTCCCATCATCCCCCCTGATAGCTGAAGTGTATTACATAACTACAGTTCCCATCATCCCCCCTGATAGCTGAAGTGTGTGTTACATCACTACAGTTCCCATCACCCCCCTGATAGCTGAAGTGTATCACATGACTACAGTTCCCATCATCCCCCTGATAGCTGAAGTGTGTGTTACATGACTACAGTTTCCATCATCCCCCTGATAGCTGAAGTGTATCACATGACTACAGTTCCCATCATCCCCCTGATAGCTGAAGTGTGTGTTACATGACTACAGTTCCCATCATCCCCCTGATAGCTGAAGTGTATCACATGACTACAGTTCCCATCATCCCCCTGATAGCTGAAGTGTATCACATGACTACAGTTCCCATCATCCCCCTGATAGCTAAAGGGTGTATCACATGACTACAGTTCCCATCATCCCCCCTGATAGCTGAAGTGTTATTGTGCATATTATAAGATTATCACCTTCCTGATGACGCACGGTAAATGGTGCAAGCGGTAAAAACGTGGTACTAAATAAAACTACAGATTGCCCCATAGCCATGTTAAGAATCAGAATAGGGCTATTTTTTTAACAACATTTATTTTAAATAATGGAAACTTTATTTATAAAGTAATATGGTTCGTACAGACCTGACAGTCGGGGGGGATCTCTACTCTTGAGTTTTAAAAAAATAATAATAATTTATTAAGTATCGAATTGGTATCGAGCATTGAAAAAAAAAAGTTGGTATTGGTATCGAACTCAAAATTCTGGTATCGTGACATCACTAATATAGTCATTGGCTGTATCCATGTTTTCCAGACAACCTTAGAGCTTTATCCAAGTTCAGCAGCCCCCGCTAATCAAATGCCGATTGTTCGGGTTCGGATGGACTCGGACTCGAACCCGGTTTGCTCATCTCTATTTCTGATATGTGGAGTGTGCCTAGGAATTTGATCATTTTTTTTTTAGTCCGACCCTTCGATGGTCTGAAGGACAGTGAACTGGCACTCTGTGCTATAGTCTATATAACATACATGATCCTTCATAATTTTCTATTAATAAGTTGTGTGAACTGGCCTACTGTAATTGTCTATCACCTTCTTAAGTGTAAGGCCCTGTTCAGACCTCGTACGAGACCGGCCGTTCCGTGACCCGGTCTCTGAAAAGACGGCCGATCTCTGTAAAGATCATCCCGGCCGGTACTGCAGTTGTGTTAACATATTCTAATGCTGAGAAGGTTACATATGCCATGAGTATATGATAGGCCTTTCTCATCACTATGATTTTTCAATTTCATTTTTTGTGAAAATCATAAATTCAATCTTCACAAAAATTTATTTAGGGCTGCGCGTTGTCAGGCGCACGCGGGCAGTCCAGAGAAACCGGAGAGGAGCGGGGGGAAGGGGGGTTGCGGTGTCAGGCCAGCGCGCAAGCCAAAGAGGGGCAGTGTGGGGTGCGACACAGGCACGCTGGAGAGGGGTGAGCGGAGGCAAGATGTTGGGTGGGCAGGCTACTGAGGGGAGGTGCGGTGCCGGCGGCCTACAGCCACATAACAGCGCTGCCGCTGACCTGCCCCCGCCCCTTCCGCTGAGCATCCGGCTCCCCTTCCGGCCAGAAATGGAGGTCCCCGGTTTTTGAAGGAGGCCGCAGGCACTACAGGAGAAGGTGATCACGTCACTGCGGGTCCTGGAGCTGTACAGCGGGATCAGGGGTTTCAGTGCAGACCCCCGATCCCGCTGTACAGCTCCAGGACCTGCAGCGACATTATCACCTTCTCCTGTAGTCCCTGCAGCCTCCTCCAGAGACCAGGGACCTCCATGTCTGTCCGGGAGGGGAACATGTGTGTGTGGAGGTGAGAGGAGGAGGTGTATGTGCCCTCCTGCTCCAATCACCCCCAGCTGCCCCAACTCAGTGTCCCCCCAGTCCCCCTAAGTGTCCCCCCAGTCACCTTATTCCCCCTCAGTCACCCCAGTCCCCTTCAGTGTCCCCCCAGTCCCCTTCAGTGTCCCCCCAGTCTCCTTCAGTGTCCCCTCAGTCACCCCTCATCAATACCTGTACTACTACACCCTTTATCCACTATACCTTCACTACTACTCCCCTCATATGTACCTGAACTACTACTACACCCCTCATCTATACCTGTATTATTATTACTACTACTACACCCCTCACCCTAACCTGTACTATGACACCCCTTATCCACTATACCTCCACTACTACACCCTACCTATTTGGAGGCACAAACAAGATCTCCTATATTATATGGGGGGCAAAGTATCACGTAGTGTCACGTATTTAGGAAAACTACTTACATGGGGAAGGGGGGGGGGGGAGCTCTGTTACACTGGAAAGCAATACAGCTGTTGACAGAAATATCATTAAAATAGTATCTGACGCTGCAGGGAGAAAAATGTTCTGTTTATGCAGCAAAAAAGATTGAGATTCGTCCAAAAGTTTGTTTTTTTTTAAATCGAGATTTTATTTTTTGCCCATAACGCCCAGCCCTATATGAGACTACTGGGAGGGCTGGCGATTGTATAAGAGACTATGGGGAGGGCTGGCTACTATATAAGAGACTATGGGGGAGGGCTGACCAGTAGTGGATTATAATAGGTCAGTTTCGGGCGGTAGCCTGGGGCCCTGAGCTCCAGGGGGGCCCATGGCCATCCAAAAACCCCTGGTGCTGACTACTATATGAGACTACTGAGAGGGCTGGTTACTATATGAGACTATTGGGGAGGGGCTGGCTACTATATAAGAGACTATGGGGAGGGCTGTCTACTATATGAGACTATTGGAGAGGGTTGGCTACTATAAAAGAGACTATGGGGGAGGGCTGGCTACTATATGAGACTATTGGGGGAGGGCTGGCTACTATATGAGACTATTGGAGAGGGTTGGCTACTATAAAAGAGACTATGGGGAGGGTTGGCTACTATAAAAGAGACTATAGGGGAGGGCTGGCTACTATATGAGACTATTGGAGAGGGCTGGCTACTATATGAGACTATTGGGGGCTGGTTACTATTTGAACACTATTGGGAGGGCTGGCTAATATATGGGGCAATTTTGGTTTGGTTGGCTACTACATGGGGCAATATTGGGGGGGTTGGCTATTACATGGGTTGAAGGTTAAGCATGGCATAGCAATATATCATGTCATTTATCATAGTGCGCAGCACTGACAGTACCAGGAATGGCGCATGCTGATCTGACAGTACCAGGAAGGCGGCATTCGTGCTTAAAATATCACGGTTGGCCCTCGACTTTGTCCAATTTTTCAATTTTGGCCCACTATGTATTTGAGTTTGATACCCCTGCTCTACATGAATAGCCCTGAAATCAGAGGAAGGGTTAGTAAGGTAAGTACATATATATAAGCCAAAGCTGATAGGCAAACAGGTAAGGGAACATCCTTATTGCTGCCTAATCCATGAAAACCTCAGCGAGAGTGAAAAGATATGACTACATAGTATACAATACTATAGGCATAAAGGTAAATAGATGGCACATGCAAGAAAAACCTACAATATCCAAAGAATACTCAAGAATACCTACATGTAAAGAAATGAAATGAAAAAGACTAGAAGAGGAACCCCGCCATAAAGGAGGTATGTTTCACAGGATATGGCTTCTTGAGGGCCAGTATATAAGTAGGCACCAAGTTGTAGATGATGAGCAAGGAGGGATGAAGGCAAAGCTGTATATATAGTGTGTTCTGGTTCGCCAAAGTGGTAAGCTAATAGTGGAGATCCAATAAGCCTAAAATGTAAAGGAAGGGGTAAAAAAAAAAAAAAAAAGTGTGGGTACTGGGAATTGAACCCTTCCCTGTCAGCCCCGAGCACCGACACCCTGCCACTGCCGCCACTGAGCACCCTTAACTGTCACTGGAGATTTTATCAGCTAAGTTGAAGTAGGAAAATGGCTGCTGCCATCTGCCCTTCATACACATCTGCCTCCCTCACAGGCTCCGTTCACTGCACAAAAACTCAGCAGGAAGGTCAATTAGACATTGGATCCCCAACACATGCTATTCAGCTTAATGGGGTCCCTCAGCTTCCTGGCTGCGTTCCATTTAGGTGGCAGGATTTGAGAGGACAAAAGGAGCCGGCAGCAATCCACACTGCCTGCAGCCTTTAATGTCCTCTCAGGCCCTGCTGTTTAGTGGCACCAAGCATCCTCCAACATAGGCAGGAACAAAGCCTTTTTATGGCATTTACATAGATACGGCCAGCCCATGCATATGGGAGTGCACAGCGCCGTCGGCCATTTTGTAAGTGGGCGACACAAAGGGCAGGAGCCGGGGTACTGAAAATCAGCATTCCTGGGGGCAAGAAGCAATAAAATGGATAGAAGTATGACTCCCATAACCATAACGCCGCACAGTGAACAATGAAACCAAACTGTGGCGTAGTAAGGTGTAATACACGTCATTGTACCATAGTGAACATGACTGGGGGGAATTAAGAGAAATGGGGAGAACTGAGTATAAGTGACAGGGATATTACTCTACAGGATAATAAATACAGCCAGTGGCACTTCATCCATGAGGCCACTTGAAGTGGGGACCTCAGGCGGCGCCCCCTGTTGTCAGAAAGGGAGACGGCTCCTCACCTAGGATGCTGAGCCATTGCTGCGACTGTCTGCCGCCCCCTCCTCTCCCAGCAGACCACACCTTTCTCTAGCTGGGAATGCCCTCGCTCACCTGTGGATGCAGCAGCTGAGTGCCCTCTCACCATCCTGCTGCTAACTAACAGCCCTGTCCTGACTCCTGCTCCTCCCTGCCAGGACTCTGATAGAGAAGAGAGACAGGACACCTGGGCTGCTGTAGGACCGCATCCCCTGGGGATTGTTGGCCGAAGGACCTGTGGTGATGTCCGTGTAATCAATTACATGGGTGGGAGGAGCCAGACTCTACAAGTGGTGGAGTTGTGCACTGAGCAATAACTCAGGGACATACTTAAAGGGGTATCCTGTGGATAGGGGAAAAGTCAAGTTTTCCCGGAATACCCCTTTAACCCTTTAAGGACGGTGCCAATTTTCGTTTTTGCTCTCTGATTTTCTCCTCCTTGTGTTTAAAAAACCATAGCACTTGCATTATTTCACCTACAGACCCATATGAGCCCTTATTATTTGTGACACTAATTGTACATTGCATTGACTGATTTCATTTTTCCATAAAATATGCTGCACAACCGGAAAAAATTGTTTGTGCAGTGAAACTGAAAATAAGGGCAAATTTTTTTTATTTGGGAAGGGGGCGTTGTGTTGACACCGTTTGCCCCATAGTAAGACATACACGTTATTTATGTTTCTTAAATCGGTACGATTACAACTATATGTAACTTTTACAACTTTTATTTTATTTGATGGCTTTTAAAAAATTAAAATCTTTTTTAAAAAAAAGTTCTTCAAATTGCTCTATTCCCATCCTTATAACACTTTTATTTTTTGGTCTATGGGGCTGTCATTTCTTGCGCCATGATATGTAGTTTCTATCAGTACCTTGATTGCACATATGGGACTTTTTGATCACTTTTTATTACAATTTTCTGGATTTGATGTGACCAAAAATCAGCAATTTTGCACTTTGGCGCGTTTTTACGCTTACGCCGTATACCGTGCGAGATCAGTAATGTGATAATTTAATAGTTTAGGTGATTACACACGCGGCGATACCAAATATGTATGTTTATTTATCTATTTATATATAAAATATGAAAAGGAGGGTCATTCAGACTTTTATAAGGGGAACGTATTTCTTACTGATGGGAAAAAAAAATCTTTTTTTTTTTTTTTGTTTAACTTTACCTTTTGGTCCCCCTAGGGGACTTTTATTATTACTGCAGTGATCTCTCCTAGCGATCACTGCAGTGTACTAACAATACACTGATCAATAAGATCAGTGTTAGATTGCTTAGGGCTGCTGCAGCCAGAAGCAATCTATTGCCGAGCGTCATACAGACGTTAAGGCTCGGCCCGGGTAAGCAGAAGGGATCGCCCCTCCGTGATCGAATCTCGCGGGGGACGATTTCCCCCACTAGACACTAGGGCACTTTTTTACTGGGACCGGGGAGGAGGTGGGCGAGGAAAAAGACGTCCACTCACCTCCCCGGTTACAGTGGCGGGTCCCACATCGCGGCGCTCCGGTGCCCGGTTTCCGGCCGCTTCCGGGTGTCTGACGCGGGCCCAAAATGTGACGTCTCAGATCCGCTCAGCCACTCAGTGAAGGAGGCGGGATCTGAGCGGACTTGAAACGGATCCCGCCTCCTTCACTGAGTGGCTGAGCGGACCTGAGACGTCACGTCTCGTGCCCGCGCCAGACACCCGGAAGCGGCCGGGCACCGGATTGCCGCGATGTAGGACCCGCCGCTGGAACTTTTTCCTCGGCCACCTCCTCCCCGGTCCCAGTAAAAAAGTTCCCCTCCACTGGAGTACCCCTTAATAATGTCAGGCTGCTGCTACTTAGTTTTGTATCTGGCTGGTTATAGAAAATAGGGGGGACCCCACACTTTTTTTAATTATTCATTTATTTATTAAACTAATGTGCGGGGTCCCCACTATTTCCCATAGCCAACCAGACACAAAACAAAGCAGCCTTTGCAAGCCTAATAATGTCAGGCTGCTGCTGCTTAGTTTTGTATCTGGCTGGTAATGGAAAATAGGGGGGAACCCACACATTATTTTTTTTAAATTATTTATTTATTTATTAACCAATGCATGGGGTCCCCCCTACTTTTCATAACCAGCCAGACACAAAACTAAACAGAAGCCTGATACTATCAGTGTGGCAAGGGCCATTTATTTTGGCCGTTACCAGCCTAATAACACCAGCCTGCTGCCACCCAGTCCCGGATTGTTAGGGGGTCTCAGAAGAGGCCCTTGATCTCTCATCTCCCCCGTCTATGCTGAGACCTCCTAGTAATGACACCACATAATTTGCTCCACATAGGGGCCCACTGAGGTTCGTGACGCATTATGACTTCTTTTTTTCCTGCCGTGGAATCTGATTGCATGGGACTTCTCACCCATGCGATCAGATTCCTGCGTGAGTTTACAGATCGCACTGCGGTTCGCACAGGGTAGTGTGAACTGGAAAGGCGGTGGAGGAACCGACTCTGTAATCATGTTGGTTCCTGCACCGCACCAGTGGGATATCTTTATCTATTGGTATTTTACTAATAGCAATTTGTAATCCCTAGGAATCAATGATGTCAAAAAAGAGAAAAATTGACTCGGAGTGTAGGATATTCAAAGAACAGTGAACAGAGACTCTTGATTGAGTACTTCATTGGAATTTTTTTTCACTGTTCTCCTTGAGTTCAGTGATAACTGTGTTTTGTTGGTCGTCATGCAGTACAAGGAAAGAGCTGTGTGTTTGATATGCCAGAACTCAGTGTCTGTGTTCAAAGAATACAATTTGCGGCGACACTATCAAACTCAACATAAAGATAAATATGATTGTTTGGTCAGTGATGTGAGAAAAGATAAAATATTAAAACTGAAAAATACATTGACAACTCAGCAAAATACTTTTGTGAAGCAGAAGCAGCTAAATATTTCATCACTGCGAGCAAGTTTTTAAGTAGCCAAGCTAATAGCATGCACTGGCAGACCTTTCGTGGAGGGCGAATTTGCTAAAGTGACTGTACCACCAGGCCCAGGCTGAAGCACTGGAGGTGGGCCGACCCACCCTTAGTGGAAGGAAATTCCCGCCCCTCTATGATAGGGTTCCATTGATTGTAATGGAGTCACATCATGGAGGGGCTGGGGTTTCTTCCCACTGGGGGGTGGGTCGGCCCGCCTCCAGTGCTTCTGCCTGGGCCTGGTGGTACAGTCACTTTAAGGAGTGCCTTCTTTCTGTTGCCGAAGAGATGTGTCCAGAAAAGGCAGATTTATTTAGTACAATTAGGGCCCTATTCCACCGGACGATTATCGTTAAATCATTCGAATCTAAAAGATAATCGTTCGGTTTGAAATGCAGTTAACGATTAACGACCGAACAAGAAATTGTTGATCGCTTTATAAGACCTGGACCTATTTTTATCGTTGCTCGTTCGCAAAACGTTCGCAAATTGTTCGCATTGAATAAGACGTCGTTCGGTCGTTTGTAGTAGATACGAACGCAATAACGAAGAAAAACGATCGCAAATACGATCATAAGTAACGATTATCGTTCCATGGAAATGAGTGAACGTTTTCAGGTCTTTCGCAATAGCGATAGTTTGAGATCGATAATTGTTAACGATTATGCGAATGATAATCGTCCGGTTGAATAGGGCCGTTAGTCTTTCAGGATCTACAATTACACAAAGGATTGAAGAAATGGGAGACAACTTGCATTAGCATTTGCAAAACTGCGCAAGAAAACTTTCCTATTTTAACTTTGCACTTGACGAGAGCAATGATGTTCGTGATTCTGCACAAACTCTAATTATTATTCGTGGGATAAATGAGAATTTCGAAGTCACAGAAGAGCTTGCTGCACTGCAAAGCATCAAAGGAACAACTACAGGAGAGGATATCTATAAAAAGGTTTCCCAAATAGTGAAGGATTTGGAGCTGGACTGGGCTAAACTAGCCAGTGTGACAACTGATGGTTCTCCTAGCATGGTGGGGTCTAAGAAAGGAGTAATTGCTCGCATTAACCAAGAAATGGACAAACGTAACCATTCTCATCCAATAGCCATACACTGCCTCATCCACCAACAAGCGTTATGTAGTAAATAACTCAAGTGGGACTCTGTTATGAAAATTGTGGTAATTTGTGTTAACTTCATTAGAGCTAATGCACTAAACCACAGACAATTTCAGAAATTTATGTCTGAGCTAAATGTCGCCCATGAAGATGCTGTGTACCACACAGAAGTCCGTTTGCTGAGTCGAGGGAGAGTTCTGAGACATTTCTATGACTTACTTCCACAGAACAGCTTTTATGCTTTCAAAAACAAAGAAGTACCAGAGCTCAATGATCAGTGTCGGACTGGAGTGCGTTGGGCCCACCAGGGGAGATCATTCTTGGGGCCCACCCTTCAGCCACCATACTTATCTATGGTACCATTAAAGGGGTAGTGCGGTGTAAAGCATTTATTCACTAATTAACACACATTACATGTGTGTTAATTAGTGAATAAATGCTTTACACCGCACTACCCCTTTAATAAGGGTCCAGTTATACGGCGTGATATGGGGCAGTGTAGGGCTGCAATTCCTAATCAGCAATAATTTTTTCAGATGCACAAAAGATCGTTTTCTTGTCAGCTGGTCTCTGGCACTTTTACATGGGGCTTCCTGGGAGCGCTTGTTACCAATAATTGGCTCGCATAATCGGGCTATAGGACAATTTTCTTTGCATGATAATGCTGTATACTTAGATACATATATCATACAGCCACCAATAACACCAGTATATAGAGAGCAAATATCCCCACACATATTACCGCCATACTATTACTGACCAAATACAGTATACCAAGACTGATATTACCAATAATACCAGTATATAGGAGGAAAATATTATGACCATAAATATTACCGCCATACTGTTACTAACTGGATCCTGTGTACTATGACCAATAATACCAGTTTACAAGTGGGGAAATAATACTGCCACACCACAACTATCACCACCATATTGTTACTGACTAAATCCAGTTTACTAAATCCAATAAAACACAGTACCAGATAAGTAACAAATATTACCACCACATACTGACTAACACCACCGCTGCTACTGAATAACACCACCACATATTAACACCACCACTGCAACTGACTAATACCACCACATACTGACTAAAACCACCACTGCTACTGAATAACACCTCCACATACTGACTAACACCATCGCTGATACTGACTACCACCACCACATACTGACTAACACCACCGCTGATACTGACTACCACCACCACATACTGACTAACACCACCACTGATACTGAATAATATTCACTGTGCACAGATCACCTCATTCTGTCATATAGAGGTGGATGCAGCTCTACACAGGCTCTGTACACCATATACATTACAGTGCAGTTATATCAAGTGACTCACAGGGGACGTCTTCTCCGATTGTAGTTCTTCCCTTTTTATTTTCTTCTCTATCTGCCCTGGGCCATTATGAGAACTTCTCCGAGCCACGAATCCACAGAATCTGCCTAAAAGAAATATTAGGCTCCTCACCCTGGCACCATCCTCATCTCTTTACAATATATATATATCCCTTATAGTATATGCCTGCTCTGTGTAGACACCTTATAGATTGCACCCCTCTGCCTCCCTTATAGATGTCCCTCGGTGTTGTCCATCCCTCATATAGCCCCCAGTGCTGTCCATCCCCTATATAGCCCACTTATGTTGTCCAGCCCCCATATAGCCCCCTTATGTTGTCCGGCCCCCATATAGCCCCTTTATGTTGTCCAGCCCCCCCCATATAGCCCCCTCATGTTGTCCAGATCCCCCCCCATATAGCCCCCTTATGTTGTCCACCCCCCCTCCTCATATAGCCCCCTATGTTGTCCAGCCCAGCTCCCCTCCCTCCCCATATAGCCCCCTTATGTTGTCCATCCTCCCCTCCTTCCTCATATAGCCCCCTTCTGTTGTCCAGATCAGCTCCCCCCCTCCCCATATAGCCCCTTATGTTGTCCAGCCCCCATATAGCCCCCTTATGTTGTTCAGCCCAGCTCCCCCTCCCCATATAGCCCCCTTATGTTGTTCAGCCCAGCTCCCCCCTCCCCATATAGCCCCCTTATGTTGTCCAGCCTCCCCCCTCCTCATATAGCCCCCTTATGTTGTCCAGCCTCCCCCCTCCTCATATAGCCCCCATATGTTATCCAGCCTCCCCCCTCCTAATATAGCCCCCTTATGTTGTCCAGCCTCCCTCACTCCTCATATAGCCCCCTTATGTTGTCCAGCCTCCCCCCCTCATATAGCCCCCTTATGTTGTCCAGCCTCCCTCCCTCCTTCTCATATAGCCCCCTTATGTTGTTCAGCTTCCCCCACTCATATAGCCCCCTTATGTTGTTCAGCCTCCCCCCTCCTCATATAGCCCCCTATGTTGTCCAGCCTCCCCCACCTCCTCATATAGCCCCCTATGTTGTCCAGCTCCCCCCCTACCTCCTCATATAGCCCCCTTATGTTGACCAGCCTCCCCACTCCCCATATAGCCCCCTTATGTTGTTCAGCCTCCCCCTCCCCATATAGCCCCCTATGTTGTTCAGCCTCCCCCCTCCCCATATAGCCCCCTTATGTTGTTCAGCCTCCCCCTCCCCATATAGCCCCCTATGTTGTTCAGCCTCCCCATATAGCCCCCTTATGTTGTTCGGCCTCCCCCCGCCCCCATATAGCCCCCTATGTTGTTCAGCCTCCCCCCTCCCCATATAGCCCCCTATGTTGTTCACCCTCCTCCCTCCCCATATAGCCCCCTATGTTGATCAGCCTCCCCCCTCCTAATATAGCCCCCTTATGTTGTTCAGCCTCCCCCCTCTGATAAAAAAAACAACAACACATAAGTCACCTAACCACACGCTCCCCCGTCGCTGGTCTCATCTTCTTCTCTCTTCACCACCTGATGAGCAGCTCTGTTGTGGAGTCCCGGCAAGCGCGCACCACTGAACTCAGTGTGTGACGCAGCGGCTGGAACTTCCGGTACAGGGCGCGCATAACGGATGTCCCAGCCGCCCGCGCAGCACACTGAAGTCAGTGATGGCGCTGCCGGGACTCAACAGAGCTGCTCGTCGGGCGGGACGGGGGGGACACTCTTGTGATCGCAAGTAAAACGCTGCTTGCGGTCACAAGAGTGATTGGCAGGTCGGGAAGCCTATGGCTTCTCGCGCTGTCAATCAGAACACTACATTGTGTTCGATTGTTGCGATCACTTCCAGTTAAAAAGGAACCCTGCGACCGAGTGGGCCCCCGAGGAGCACGGGGCCCTGAGTGGGCCCCCCAAAAGCACGGGGCCCCGGCTGAGCTTGAGTGGGGACCACATTGCTGCAGTCTCCAGCCCTGTGTCCCCTGACTGGGGGGTGGGGCCCACCGGGGAAATACTCGGCTTCCCGGTGGCCCAGTCCAAGCCTGTCAATGATGCAGAATGGAAATCGCACCTCGCCTTACTGAAAGATGTAACAGAGCTACTCAACAGTTTCAATGTGCAACTTCAAGGAAAATGGAAGCTCATCTGTGATATGCAATCACATGTTAAAGCATTTGAAGTAAAATTAGGCCTCCTTATCAAACAAGTGAAGGAGGAAAATTTCTGCCATCTCCCCTTAACTGAAAATCTGTTAGCGGAAAAACGCTTGATTCCATTCCCAAAAGAAACAGAAAATTTGCAAAAGGAGTTCCAATTAAGATTCAAAGAGCTTCATCTCTATGAACAAGACATACAACTTTTCCGTAAACCCATTTTCAATTGACATTGAAAATGTGAATACAATTTACCAAATGGAACTGGCTGAACTTCAGAATTATGGCTCTCTGAAGGACGCATTCAAGTCAAGCAGCTTGCTTCATTTCTATGGCTCTCTCCCCTCTGAGACATATCCTAATCTCAGGAACAATGCACTCAAAATGGCAACCATCTTTGGCAGCACTTATGTCTGTGAACAGAATTTTTCCAGAATGAAACATCTGAAATCTCCAACCAGATCTAGACTAACTGATACACACTTACATCACTTGTTACATCTAGCAGTGACAAATATGGAACCGGACATTGACCATCTCATTACCTAAAAGCAGGCCCATAGTTCCCAGTGAAACACTGGTGAGTTTGTTGATTTCAATTTACTTGTTCTTTATTGTAAATATTGTATTTGTTCCCGTTTTGTTTTATGATTAGAGATAAGCGAACCGGGTTCGGGTTAGAGTCCATCCGAACCCGAACGATCGGCATTTGATTAGCGGGGGCTACTGAAGTTGGATAAAGCTCTAAGGTTGTCTGGAAAACATGGATACAGCCAATGACTATATCCATGTTTTCCACATAGCCTTAGGGCTTTATCCAACTTCAGCAGCCACCGCTAATCAAATGCCGAAAGTTCGGGTTCGGATGGACTCGAGCATGCTCGAGGTTCGCTCATCTCTATTTATGATATGTGCAGTGTGCCTAGGGATTTGATCATATTTTTTTTATAGTCTGACCCTTCAATGGTCTGAAGGACAGTGAACTGGCACTCTGTGTAAAAAGTTTGGGGACCCCTGAGCTATAGTCTATATAACACACATGATCCTCCATATTTTTCTATTAATAAGTTGTGTGAACTGGACTACTGTAATTGTCTATCACCTTCTTAAGTGTAAGGCCCTGTTCAGACCTCGTACGAGACCGGCCGTTCCGTGACCCGGTCTCTGAAAAGACGGCCGGTCTCTGTAAAGATCATCCCGGCCGGTACTGCAGTTGTGTGAACATATCCTAATGCTGAGAAGGTTAAATATGCCATGAGTATATGACAGGCCTTTCTCGTCACTATCATTTTTCAATAAAATTTTTTGTGAAAATCATGAATTCAATTTTGACAAAAATTAATTTTGGGCTGCACGTTGTCAGGCGCGCACGGGCAGTCCAGAGAAGCCGAAGAGGAGCGGGGGGAAGGGGGGTTGCGGTTTCGGGCCAGCGTGCAAGCTAAAGAGGGGCGGTGTGGGGTGCGACACAGGCACGCTGGAGAGGGGTGAGCGGAGGCAAGATGTTGGGTGGGCAGGCTGCAGAGGGGAGGTGCGGTGCCGGTGGCCTACACCCACTTAACAGCGCCGCCGCTGACCTGCCCCCGCCCCTTCCGCTGAGCATCCGGCTCCCCTTATGGCAAGAAATGGAGGTCCCCGGTTTTTGGAGGAGGCCGCAGGCACTATAGGAGAAGGTGATTACGTTGTTGCGGGTTGTTCAGTGCAGACCCCCGATCCCGCTGTACAGCTCCAGGACCCGCAGCGACGTATTCACCTTCTCCTGTAGTCCCTGCAGCCTCCTCCAGAGACCGGGGACCTCCATGTCTGGCCGGGAGGGGAACATGTGTGTGTGTTGAGGTGAGAGGAGGAGGTGTATGTGCCCTCCTGCTCCAATCACCTACAGCTGCCCCAGTCCCCCTAAGTGTCCCCCCAGTCCCCCTAAGTGTCCGCCAGTCACCTTATTCCCCCTCAGTCATCCCAGTCCCCTTCAGTGTCCCCCCAGTCTCCTTCAGTGTCCCCTCAGTCACCCCTCATTTATACCTGTACTACTACACCCTTTATCCACTATACCTTCACTTCTACACCCCTCATCTATATCTGTATTATTACTACTACTATTACTACACCCCTCATCCTTACCTGTACTATTACACCCCTTATCCACTATACCTCCACTACTACACCCTATCTATTTGGAGGCACAAAGAAGATCTCCTACATTATATGGGGGCAAAGAGTGTCACATATTTGGGAAAACTACTTACATGGGTAACGGGGGGGGGGGTTGTCGACTGAAATATCATTTAAATAGTATCTGACGCTGCAGGGAGAAAAATGTTCTGTTTATGTAGCAAAAAAGAAAAAAAAATCGAGATTTAAATCAAGATTCGTCCGACGTTTCTTTTTAAAAATCGAGATTTTATTTTTTGCCCATAACGGCCAGCCCTATATGAGACTACTGGGGAGGACTGGCTACTGTATAAGAGACTATGAAGGAGGGCTGGCTACTATATAAGAGACTATGGGAAAGGGCTGACCAGTAGTGGATTATAATAGGTCAGTTTCGGGCGGTAGTGTATTCAGTTGTGTATTGTCTTCTGGCTACATTTCTGTCATGATTTGCAAAAAATCATTACATTTTTACCACAATTTTGCACAAATAAGGGACACATGACATTATCTATCCTATACTACGGACACCATGCTAATGCTGCCATAGTTACAGTGGGTTGGGGGGGCCCAGGCTGGGTGAACAGCCCGGGGTTTATGGTAAAGTTAATCCACCCCTGGGGCTGACTACTATATGAGAATACTGGGAGGGCTGGTTATTATATGAGACTATTGGGGAGGGGCTGGCTACTATATAAGAGACTATGGGGGAGGGCCGGCTACTATATGAGACTATTGGAGAGGGTTGGCTACTATAAAAGAGACTATAGGGGAGGGCTGGCTACTATATGAGACTATTGGAGAGGGCTGGCTACTATATGAGACTATTGGGGGCTGGCTACTATTTGAACACTATTGGGAGGGCTGGCTAATATGTGGGGCAATTTTGGTTTGGTTGGCTACTACATGGGGCAATATTGGGGGGGGTTGGCTATTACATGGGTTGAAGATTAATCATGGCATAGCAATATATCATGTCATTTATCATAGTGCGCAGCACTGACAGTACCAGGAATGGCGCATGCTGATCTGACAGTACCAGGTTGGCGGCATTCGTGCTTAAATAATTATCAAGGTTGGCCCTCGACTTTGTCCAATTTTTTAATTTTGGCCCACTATGTATTTGAGTTTGACACCCCTGCTCTACATGAACGGCCCTGAAATCAGAGGAAGGGTTGGTAAGGTAAGTATAAATATATAAGCCAAAGCTGATAGGCAAACAGGTAAGGAAACATCCTCATTGCTGCCTAATCCATGAAAACCTCAGTGAGAGTGAAAACATAGTATACAATACTATAGGCATAAAGGTTCAATCCTTGTGATTCTATTAAGAAAATAAGGATAAGCCATTGATATCTATATTGGGTATACCCCACTGGGAAATAGATGGCACATACAAGAAAAACCTACAATATCCAAAGAATACTCAAGAATACCTAATTGTAAAGAAATGAAATGAAAAAGACTAGAAGGAGAACCCCGACCATAAAGGAGGTATGTTTCACAGGATATGGCTTCTTGAGTGCCAGTATATAAGTAGGCACCAAGTTGTAGATGATGAGCAAGGAGGGATGAAGGCAAAGCTGTATATAGTGTGTTCTGGATCGCCAAAGTGGTAAGATAATAGTGGAGATCCAATAAGCCTAAAATGTAAAGGAAGGGGTGAAAAAAAAAAAAATTGTGGGTACTGGGAATTGAACCCTTCCCTGTCAGCCCCGAGCGCCGACACCCTGCCACTGCCACCACTGAGCACCCTTAACTGTCACTGGAGATTTTATCAGCTAAGTTGATGCAATAGGAAAATGGCTGCTGCCATCTGCCCTTCATACACATCTGCCTCCCTCACAGGCTCCGTTCACTGCACAAAAACTCAGTAGGAAGGTCAATTAAACATTGGACCCCAACACATGCTATTCAGCTTAATGGGGTCCCTCAGCTTCCTGGCTGCTTTCCATTTAGGTGGCAGGATTTGAGAGGACAAAAGGAGCCGGCAGCAATCCACACTGCCTGCAGCCTTTAATGTCCTCTCAGGCCCTGTTGTTTATTGGCACCGAGCATCCTCCAATATAGGCAGGAACAAAGCCTTTTTATGGCATTTACATAGATACGGTCAGCCCATGCATATGGGAGTGCACAGCGCCGTCGGCCATTTTGTAAGTGGGCGACACAAAGGGCAGGAGCCGGGGTACTGAAAATCAGCATTCCTGGGGGCAAGAAGCAATAAAATGGATGGAAGTATGACTCCCATAACCATAACGCCACACAGTGAACAATGAAACCAAACTGTGGCGTAGTAAGGTGTAATACACGTCAATGTACCATAGTGAACGTGACTGGGGGGAATTAAGAGAAGTGGGGAGAACTGGGTATAAGTGACAGGGATATTACTCTACAGGATAATAAATACAGCCAGTGGCACTTCATCCATGAGGCCACTTGAAGTGGGGACCTCAGGCGGCGCCCCCTGTTGTCAGAAAGGGAGACGGCTCCTCACCTAGGATGCTGAGCCATTGCTGCGACTGTCTGCCGCCCCCTCCTCTCCCAGCAGACCACACCTTTCTCTAGCTGGGAATGCCCTCGCTCACCTGTGGATGCAGCAGCTGAGTGCCCTCTCACCATCCTGCTGCTAACTAACAGCCCTGTCCTGACTCCTGCTCCTCCCTGCCAGGACTCTGATAGAGAAGAGAGACAGGACACCTGGGCTGCTGTAGGACCGCATCCCCTGGGGATTGTTGGCCGAAGGACCTGTGGCGATGTCCGTGTAATCAATTACATCGGTGGGAGGAGCCAGACTCTACAAGTGGTGGAGTTGTGCACTGAGCAATAACTCAGGGACATACTTAACGGGGTATACTTTGGATAGGGGAAAAGTTAATTTTTCCCGGAATATCCCTTTAAAGGAATGAACAAAGAGAAGTATTGTCCAGCCCTAAAACTATTCTTGGAACTAAGTAAAGTATAACATAAGTAAAGTATCTGCTCTATACACCATTCTATTCCATCACTGGTATCAGCTCTGTACACCATTCTATTCCATCACTGGAATCAGCGTCTATACACCATTCTATTCCATCACTGGTATCAGCTCTATACACCATTCTTTTCCATCACTGGTATCAGCTCTATACACCATTCTATTTCATCACTGGTATCAGCTCCATACACCATTCTATTGCATCACTGGTATCAGCTCTATACACCATTCTATTACATCTCTCGTATCAGGATCTATACAACATCCTATTACTGTCAGGATCGGGAGGTACGGACAGGACAAGACAGTGGGCCCTAGGTCTCAACCTACCCTCTGTCCCTACATACTTGCCTCGGTCGGCCCTAGGCAGTCGTGGACAACCATGAAGGCATTCCTTGCGCTGTATAGGTGGAACACAAAACAAGACAGACAGACAAACACAATAAAGAATAGTGAGCAAGACAAGTCGGAGCCAAACGAGCAATGTAGTACAAAATCAGAAAACCAATCGGGCAGTCTAAGGTCAGGCGGGAGGTCACATAACAAGCCGAGCAGTCAGATGGAATTAGGAAGGGAATCGCAGGAATACACACGGGAAGCTGGGACCAGAAGTTAACCTAATAGCCAGCGATCAGTGAAAGACCGCTGGATCTTTAACCCCTTCAAGACCAAGCCTATTTGCGCCTTAATGACCAGGCTCATTTTTTCAAAATCTGACCTGTCTCACTTTATGCGCTTATAGCTCAGTGATGCTTTAACGCAGTGCTTCTCAAACTTTTTCTATTGGAGCCTCACCTAATAGACTAAATGATGCCTGGGCCTCACCAAACTGACCAAGAAGATGCTGGGCCTCACCATCTGTGATGGAAGTCCATGCAAAGATAAAAACTATTGCTCAGTCTACCCTTCATTTGTCTCCTAACCTCTGTATAACATTAAATAAGCACAAAATAAGTTGTCAATGTTCCTTAACCAGAGATTGTTGCATTTAGGGAAAGAACTGTGCAGCTTATAGTTGCTTTTGTGAATACTGACTCCTCAGCTGGGCCTCACTAACAACTAGGGGGCGCCTCACTAGTGAGGCCCGCCTCACAGTTTGAGAAGCACTGCTTTAACGTATGCTAGCGATTCTGAGATAGTTTTTTCGCCACATATTGCACTTTATATTAGTGGCAAAATTTGGTCACTACTTTGTGTGTTTTTTGTGAAAAACATCACAATATCATGAAAAATTAAAAAAAAATTAGCATTTTATGAACTTTGAAATACTCTGCTTCTAAAAAAAGAAAGTCATATCACATAAATTAGTTACTAAGTCACATTACCGATATGTCCTCTTTATTGTGGCTTCATTTCATAAACATATTTTACTTTTTTAGGGTGTTATGGGGCTTAGAAATTTATCAGCAAATTACCACATTTTCGTGAAAGTTTCCAAAACTGATTTTTTTAGGGACCAGTTCTGTATTTAAGTTGATTTAGGAGGCTTGTATACTAGAAACCCCCATAAGTGACTCCATTTTGGAAACTACACACCTTAAAGAATTAATCTAGGGGTATGATGAGCATTTTAACCCAACAGGGGCTGGAGGAAACTATTCACCATTAGGCCGTAAAAAAATGAAAAATTAAAATTTTCCAATAATATATACGGTTAGATTAAAGTTTCTCATTTTCAAAAGGAACATAAGAGAAAAAGCACCCCAAAATTTGTAAAGCAGGTTCTCTTGAGTACTACGGTACCCCATATGTGGGCATAAACCACTGTATGGGCACACAGCGGGGCTCAGAAGGAAAGGAGCGCCAATTAGCTTTTTCAATGCAGAGTTTGCTGAAGAAGTTTCTGAGCACCTGGTGCGTTTGCAG
>NW_027210365.1:0-79176 GCF_027789765.1 Dendropsophus ebraccatus | reverse complement strand
ATTATGTCATCGATTGATGTCATCGATGATGTCATCAGTGATGTCATCGATGATGTCATCGATGATGTCATCGATGATGTCATCGTGAGGTGGGTGGCCATCGATGATGTCACGTGATGTCATCGGTGATGTCATCAGTGATGTCATCGATGATGTCACGATGATGTCATCGATGATGTCATCGATGATGTCATCGATGATGTCATCGATGATGTCATCAGTGATGTCATCGATGATGTCATCAGTGATGTCATCGATGATGTCATCAGTGATGTCATCGATGATGTCATCAGTGATGTCATCGATGATGTCATCAGTGATGTCATCGATGATGTCATCAATGATGTCATCAGTGATGTCATCAATGATGTCATCGCTGATGTCATCGATGATGTCATCGATGATGTCATCAATGATGTCATCGATGATGTCATCAATGATGTCATCGATGATGTCATCAGTGATGTCATCAATGATGTCATTGATGATGTCATCAGTGATGTCATCGATGATGTCATCGATGATGTCATCAGTGATGTCATCGATGATGCATCAGTGATGTCATCGATGATGTCATCAGTGATGTCAACGGTACGTTGTCGATAAAGTTATAATTGTTGTCAATTATTGTTATCAGTGATCTCGGAAATGATGTCAACCAATATACTATTAATGATGTCATAATAGTGCTTTTAAAAGCACTATATTGTAATCCGTCTTCTTCTTCTTCCATCCATTGTTATGCGATTAATACAGCCCGAACCGCTTTGCGCACAGACTCCGTCAGTACTTAAACTGGTCAGTACTTAAGCTGGTCTTCAAAGGATGGCACCTAAGTCTCTTTTAAAGGGACAATACTTAAGCTGCTCTTAAAGGGACAGTATATAGGTACTTTAAAACTTTGGCACCTAAGTCGCTCCTTAAGGGACTGTACCAAAGTTGCTCTGAAAGGGATTGTACCAAAGTTACTCATGATGATCATCAGTGATGTCAACAATGAAATTGTCATAAAGTTATTATTGTTGTCAATGATTGTCATCAGTGATGTAATTGATGTCATCGATGATGTCATCAGTGAGGTTAACGATTATGTAATCGGTGATGTCATCGATGATGTCATCAGTGATGTCATCAGTGATGTCATCAGTTATGTCATCGATGATGTCATCGGTGATGTCATCGATGATGTCATCAGTGATGTCATCGATGATGTCATCGATGATGTCATCGATGATGTCATCGGTGATGTCATCGTGTGATTGTCATCGATGATGTCATCAGTGATGTCATCAGTGATGTCATCGATGATGTCATCGATGATGTCATCGATGATGTCATCAGTGATGTCATCGATGATGTCATCAGTGTGATGTCATCGATGATGTCATCAGTGATGTCATCGATGATGTCATCAGTGATGTCATCGATGATGTCATCAGTGATGTCATCGATGATGTCATCAGTGATGTCATCCCCCGGTCAGTGATGTCGTCGATGATGTCATCAGTGATGTCATCAATGATGTCATCGATGATGTCATCAGTGATGTCATCGATGATGTCATCGATGATGTCATCAATGATGTCATCGATGATGTCATCAGTGATGTCATCAATGATGTCATCGATGATGTCATCAGTGATGTCATCGATTATGTCATCGATGATGTCATCAGTGATGTCATCGATGATGTCATCAGTGATGTCATCGATGATGTCATCAGTGATGTCATCGATGATGTCATCAGTGATGTCAACGGTGACGTTGTCGATAAAGTTATAATTGTTGTCAATTATTGTTATCAGTGATCTCGGAAATGATGTCAACCAATATACTATTAATGATGTCATAATAGTGCTTTTAAAAGCACTATATTGTAATCCGTCTTCTTCTTCTTCCATCCATTGTTATGCGATTATACAGCCCGAACCGCTTTGCGCACAGACTCGTCAGTACTTAAACTGGTCAGTACTTAAGCTGGTCTTCAAAGGATGGCACCTACATCGATGGACATCGATGATGTCATCGGTGATGTCATCGATGATGTCACGGTGATGTCATCTATGATGTCATCGATGATGTCATCAGTGATGTCATCGATGATTGTTCATCAGTGATGTCATCGATGATGTAATCAGTGATGTCATCAGTGATGTCATCAGTGATGTCATCGATGATGTCAAAATGATGTCATCGATGATGTCATCAGTGATGTCATCGATGATGTCATCGATGATGTCATCGATGATGTCATCGATGATGTCATCAGTGATGTCATCGGTGTGTCATCGATGATGTCATCGATGATGTCATCAGTGATGTCATCAGTGATGTCATCGATGATGTCATCAGTGATGTCATCGATGATGTCATCAGTGATGTCATCGATGATGTCATCAGTGATGTCATCGATGATGTCATCAGTGATGTCATCGATGATGTCATCAGTGATGTCATCGATGATGTCATCAATGATGTCATCGATGATGTCATCAATGATGTCATCGATGATGTCATCAGTGATGTCATCGATGATGTCATCGATGATGTCATCAATGATGTCATCGATGATGTCATCAGTGATGTCATCGATGATGTCAGTGATGATGTCATCAGTGATGTCATCGATGATGTCATCGATGATGTCATCAGTGATGTCATCGATGATGTCATCAGTGATGTCATCGATGATGTCATCAGTGATGTCAACGGTGACGTTGTCGATAAAGTTATAATTGTTGTCAATTATTGTTATCAGTGATCTCGGAAATGATGTCAACCAATATACTATTAATGATGTCATAATAGTGCTTTAAAAAGCACTATATTGTAACGTCTTCTTCTTTCCATCCATTGTTATGCGATTAATACAGCCCGAACCGCTTTGCGCACAGACCCGTCAGTACTTAAACTGTCAGTACTTAAGCTGGTCTTCAAAGGATGGCACCTAAGTCATCTTTAAAGGGACAATACTTAAGCTGCTCTTAAAGGGACAGTATATAGGTACTTTAAAACTTTGCACCTAAGTCGCTCCTTAAGGGACTGTACCAAAGTGCTCTGAAAGGGATGTACCAAAGTTACTCATGATGATCATCAGTGATGTCAACAATGAAATTGTCATAAAGTATTATTGTTGTCAATGATTGTCATCAGTGATGTAATTGATGTCATCGATGATGTCATCAGTGAGGTTAACGATTATGTAATCGGTGATGTCATCGATGATGTCATCAGATGATGTCACATGATGTCATCAGTGATGTCATCGATGATGTCATCAGTGATGTCATCGATGATGTCATCAGTGATGTCATCGATGATGTCATCGATGATGTCATCGATGATGTCATCGATGATGTCATCGGTGATGTCATCGGTGATGTCATCGATGATGTCATCGATGATGTCATGGGTGATGTCATCAGTGATGTCATCGATGATGTCATCGATGATGTCATCGATGATGTCATCAGTGATGTCATCGATGATGTCATCAGTGATGTCATCGATGATGTCATAGTGATGTCATCGATGATGTCATCAGTGATGTCATCGATGATGTCATCAATGATGTCATCGATGATGTCATCGATGATGTCATCAGTGATGTCATCGATGATGTCATCAGTGATGTCATCGATGATGTCATCAGTGATGTCATCGTGACGTGTCGATGATGTCATCAGTGATGTCATCGATGATGTCATCAGTGATGTCAACGGTGACGTTGTCGATAAAGTTATAATTGTTGTCAATTATTGTTATCAGTGATCTCGGAAATGATGTCAACCAATATACTATTAATGATGTCATAATAGTGCTTTTAAAAGCACTATATTGTAATCCGTCTTCTTCTTCTTCCATCCATTGTTATGCGATTAATACAGCCCGAACCGCTTTGCGCACAGACTCCGTCAGTACTTAAACTGGTCAGTACTAAGCTGGTCTTCAAAGGATGGCACCTAAGTCTCTTTTAAAGGGACAATACTTAAGCTGCTCTTAAAGGGACAGTATATAGGTACTTTAAAACTTGGCACCTAAGTCGCTCCTTAAGGGACTGTACCAAAGTTGCTCTGAAAGGGATTGTACCAAAGTTACTCATTGATGATCATCAGTGATGTCAACAATGAAATTGTCCATAAAGTTATTATTGTTGTCAATGATTGTCATCAGTGATGTAATTGATGTCATCGATGATGTCATCAGTGAGGTTAACGATATGTAATCGGTGATGTCACGATGATGTCATCAGTGATGTCATCAGTGATGTCATCAGTTATGTCATCGATGATGTCATCGGTGATGTCATCGATGATGTCATCATGATGTCATCGATGATGTCATCGATGATGTCATCGGTGATGTCATCGGTGATGTCATCGATGATGTCATCGTGATGTCATCGGTGATGTCATCAGTGATGTCATCGATGATGTCATCGATGATGTCATCGATGATGTCATCGATGATGTCATCAGTGATGTCATCGATGATGTCATCAGTGATGTCATCGATGATGTCATCAGTGATGTCATCGATGATGTCATCGTGATGTCATCGATGATGTCATCAGTGATGTCATCGATGATGTCATCAGTGATGTCATCGTGATGTCATCAGATGATGTCATCAATGATGTCATCGATGATGTCATCAGTGATGTCATCGATGATGTCATCGATGATGTCATCAGTGATGTCATCGATGATGTCATCAGACATCGATGATGTCATCATGATGTCATCGATGATGTCATCGATGATGTCATCAGTGATGTCATCGATGATGTCATCGATGATGTCATCAGTGATGTCATCGATGATGTCATCGTGATGTCATCGATGATGTCATCAGTGATGTCATCGATGATGTCATCAGTGATGTCATCGATGATGTCATCGATGATGTCATCAGTGATGTCATCGATGATGTCATCGATGATGTCATCAATGATGTCATCGATGATGTCATCAGTGATGTCATCAATGATGTCATCGATGATGTCATCAGTGATGTCATCGATGATGTCATCGTGATGTCATCAGTGATGTCATCGATGATGTCATCAGTGATGTCATCGATGATGTCATCAGTGATGTCATCGATGATGTCATCAGTGATGTCAACGGTGACGTTGTCGATAAAGTATAATTGTTGTCAATTATTGTTATCAGTGATCTCGAAATGATGTCAACCAATATACTATTAATGATGTCATAATAGTGCTTTGAAAAGCACTATATTGTAATCCGTCTTCTTCTTGTCCATCCATTGTTATGCGATTAATACAGCCCGAACCGCTTTGCGCACAGACTCCGTCAGTACTTAAACTGTCAGTACTTAAGCTGGTCTCAAAGGATGGCACCTAAGTCTCTTTTAAAGGGACAATACTTAAGCTGCTCTTAAAGGGACAGTATATAGGTACTTTAAAACTTTGGCACCTAATCGCTCTTAAGGGACTGTACCAAAGTTGCTCTGAAAGGGATTGTACCAAAGTTACTCATGATGATCATCAGTGATGTCAACAATGAAATTGTCCATAAGTTATTATTGTTGTCAATGATTGTCATCAGTGATGTCATCGATGATGTCATCAGTGATGTCATCGATGATGTCATCAGTGATGTCATCGATGATGTCATCAGTGATGTCATCTCGATGATGATGTCATCAGTGATGTCCATCAATGATGTCATCGATGATGTCATCGGTGATGTCATCGATGATGTCATCAATGATGTCATCGTTGATGTCATCGATGATGTCATCGTTGATGTCATCGATGATGTCATCAGTGATGTCATCGATGATGTCATCAGTGATGTCATCGGTGATGTCATCGATGATGTCATCGATGATGTCATCGGTGATGTCATCGATGATGTCATCGATGATGTCATCGATGATGTCATCAGTGATGTCATCGATGATGTCATCAGTGATGTCATCGATGATGTCATCAGTGATGTCATCGATGATGTCATCGATGATGTCATCAGTGATGTCATCGATGATGTCATCAGTGATGTCATCGATGATGTCATCAGTGATGTCAACGGTGACGTTGTCGATAAAGTTATAATTGTTGTCAATTATTGTTATCAGTGATCTCGGAAATGATGTCAACCAATATACTATTAATGATGTCATAATAGTGCTTTTAAAAGCACTATATTGTAATCCGTCTTCTTCTTCTTCCATCCATTGTTATGCGATTAATACAGCCCGAACCGCTTTGCGCACAGACTCCGTCAGTACTTAAACTGGTCAGTACTTAAGCTGGTCTTCAAAGGATGGCACCTAAGTCTCTTTTAAAGGGACAATACTTAAGCTGCTCTTAAAGGGACAGTATATAGGTACTTTAAAACTTTGGCACCTAAGTCGCTCCTTAAGGGACTGTACCAAAGTTGCTCTGAAAGGGATTGTACCAAAGTTACTCATTGATGATCATCAGTGATGTCAACAATGAAATTGTCCATAAAGTTATTATTGTTGTCAATGATTGTCATCAGTGATGTAATTGATGTCATCGATGATGTCATCAGTGAGGTTACGATTATGTAATCGGTGATGTCATCGATGATGTCATCAGTGATGTCATCAGTGATGTCATCAGTGATGTCATCGATGATGTCATCGGTGATGTCATCGATGATGTCATCGGATGATGTCATCGATGATGTCATCGTGATGTCATCGATGATCGTTGTCGATGATGTCATCAGTGATGTCATCGATGATGTCATCAGTGATGTCATCGATGATGTCATCATGATGTCATCGATGATGTCATCAGTGATGTCATCGATGATGTCATCAGTGATGTCATCGATGATGTCATCAGTGATGTCATCGATGATGTCATCAGTGATGTCATCGATGATGTCATCAGTGATGTCATCGATGATGTCATCGATGATGTCATCGATGATGTCATCGATGATGTCATCAGTGATGTCATCGGTGATGTCATCGATGATGTCATCAGTGATGTCATCGATGATGTCATCAGTGATGTCATCGATGATGTCATCAGTGATGTCATCGTGATGTCATCGATGATGTCATCGATGATGTCATCAATGATGTCATCGATGATGTCATCAGTGATGTCATCAATGATGTCATCGATGATGTCATCAGTGATGTCATCGATGATGTCATCGATGATGTCATCAGTGATGTCATCGATGATGTCATCAGTGATGTCATCGATGATGTCATCAGTGATGTCATCGATGATGTCATCGATGATGTCATCAGTGATGTCATCGATGATGTCATCAGTGATGTCATCGATGATGTCATCAGTGATGTCATCAGTGATGTCATCAGTGATGTCATCGATGATGTTCATCAGTGATGTCCATCTCAGTGATGTCATCGATGATGTCATCGATGATGTCATCGATGATGTCATCAAGTGATGTCATCGCGTGATGTCATCGATGATGTCATCGATGATGTCATCAGTGATGTCATCGATTGATGTCATCAGTGATGTCATCATGATGTCATCAGTGATGTCATCGATGATGTCATCAGTGATGTCATCGATGATGTCATCAGTGATGTCATCGATGATGTCATCGATGATGTCATCAGTGATGTCATCGGTGATGTCATCGATGATGTCATCGATGATGTCATCAGTGATGTCATCGGTGATGTCATCAGTGATGTCATCAATGATGTCATCGATGATGTCATCAGTGATGTCATCGATGATGTCATCGATGATGTCATCAATGATGTCATCGATGATGTCATCAGTGATGTCATCAATGATGTCATCGATGATGTCATCAGTGATGTCATCGATGATGTCATCGATGATGTCATCAGTGATGTCATCGATGATGTCATCGGTGATGTCATCGATGATGTCATCGGTGATGTCATCGATGATGTCATCGATGATGTCATCAGTGATGTCATCGATGATGTCATCAGTGATGTCATCGATGATGTCATCAGTGATGTCATCAGTGATGTCATCAGTGATGTCATCGATGATGTCATCAGTGATGTCATCGATGATGTCATCAGTGATGTCATCGATGATGTCATCGTGATGTCATCGATGATGTCATCGATGATGTCATCAGTGATGTCATCGGTGATGTCATCGATGATGTCATCGATGATGTCATGGGTGATGTCATCAGTGATGTCATCGATGATGTCATCGATGATGTCATCGATGATGTCATCAGTGATGTCATCGATGATGTCATCGTGATGTCATCGATGATGTCATCAGTGATGTCATCGATGATGTCATCAGTGATGTCATCGATGATGTCATCAGTGATGTCATCGATGATGTCATCAGTGATGTCATCGATGATGTCATCAGTGATGTCAGATGATGCATCGTGATGTCATCGATGATGTCATCAATGATGTCATCGGTGATGTCATCAATGATGTCATCGATGATGTCATCAGTGATGTCATCGATGATGTCATCGATGATGTCATCAATGATGTCATCGATGATGTCATCAGTGATGTCATCAATGATGTCATTGATGATGTCATCAGTGATGTCATCGATGATGTCATCGATGATGTCATCAGTGATGTCATCGATGATGTCATCAGTGATGTCATCGATGATGTCATCAGTGATGTCAACGGTGACGTTGTCGATAAAGTTATAATTGTTGTCAATTATTGTTATCAGTGATCTCGGAAATGATGTCAACCAATATACTATTAATGATGTCATAATAGTGCTTTTAAAAGCACTATATTGTAATCCGTCTTCTTCTTCTTCCATCCATTGTTATGCGATTAATACAGCCCGAACCGCTTTGCGCACAGACTCCGTCAGTACTTAAACTGGTCAGTACTTAAGCTGGTCTTCAAAGGATGGCACCTAAGTCCCTTTAAAAGAGACAATACTTAAGCTGCTCTTAAAGGGACAGTATATAGGTACTTTAAAACTTTGGCACCTAAGTCGCTCCTTAAGGGACTGTACCAAAGTTGCTCTGAAAGGGATTGTACCAAAGTTACTCATTGATGATCATCAGTGATGTCAACAATGAAATTGTCCATAAAGTTATTATTGTTGTCAATGATTGTCATCAGTGATGTAATTGATGTCATCGATGATGTCATCAGTGAGGTTAACGATTATGTAATCGGTGATGTCATCGATGATGTCATCAGTGATGTCATCAGTGATGTCATCAGTTATGTCATCGATGATGTCATCGGTGATGTCATCGATGATGTCATCAGTGATGTCATCGATGATGTCATCGATGATGTCATCGATGATGTCATCGATGATGTCATCGATGTCCATCAGTGATGCATCGGTGATGTCATCAGTGATGTCATCGATGATGTCATCGATGATGTCATCGATGATGTCATCAGTGATGTCATCGATGATGTCATCGATGATGTCATCGATGATGTCATCAGTGATGTCATCGATGATGTCATCCAGTGATGTCATCGATGATGTCATCAGTGATGTCATCGATGATGTCATCAGTGATGTCATCGATGATGTCATCAGTGATGTCATCGATGATGTCATCGATGATGTCATCAGTGATGTCATCGATGATGTCATCAGTGATGTCATCGATGATGTCATCAGTGATGTCAACGGTGACGTTGTCGATGATGTCATCAGTGATGTCATCGATGATGTCATCAGTGATGTCAACGGTGACGTTGTCGATAAAGTTATAATTGTTGTCAATTATTGTTATCAGTGATCTCGGAAATGATGTCAACCATAATATACTATAATGATGTCATAATAGTGCTTTTAAAAGCACTATATTGTAATCCGTCTTCTTCTTCTTCCATCCATTGTTATGCGATTAATACAGCCCGAACCGCTTTGCGCACAGACTCCGTCAGTACTTAAACTGGTCAGTACTTAAGCTGGTCTTCAAAGGATGGCACCTAAGTCTCTTTTAAAGGGACAATACTTAAGCTGCTCTTAAAGGGACAGTATATAGGTACTTTAAAACTTTGGCACCTAAGTCGCTCCTTAAGGGACTGTACCAAAGTTGCTCTGAAAGGGATTGTACCAAAGTTACTCATTGATGATCATCAGTGATGTCAACAATGAAATTGTCCATAAAGTTATTATTGTTGTCAATGATTGTCATCAGTGATGTAATTGATGTCATCGATGATGTCATCAGTGAGGTAACGATTATGTAATCGGTGATGTCATCGATGATGTCATCAGTGATGTCATCAGTGATGTCATCAGTTATGTCATCGATGATGTCATCGGTGATGTCATCGATGATGTCATCAGTGATGTCATCGATGATGTCATCGATGATGTCATCGATGATGTCATCGTGATGTCATCGATGATGTCATCGATGATGTCATCGATGATGTCATCAGTGATGTCATCGATGATGTCATCGATGATGTCATCGATGATGTCATCGATGATGTCATCAGTGATGTCATCGATTGTCATCAGTGATGTCATCGATGATGTCATCAGTGATGTCATCGATGATGTCATCAGTGATGTCATCGATGATGTCATCAGTGATGTCATCGATGATGTCATCAGTGATGTCATCGATGATGTCATCAGTGATGTCATCAATGATGTCATCGATGATGTCATCAGTGATGTCATCGATGATGTCATCGATGATGTCATCAGTGATGTCATCGATGATGTCATCATGATGTCATCAGTGATGTCATCGATGATGTCATCAGTGATGTCATCAGTGATGTCATCGATGATGTCATCGATGATGTCATCAGTGATGTCATCGATGATGTCATCAGTGATGTCATCGATGATGTCATCAGTGATGTCATCGATGATGTCATCATTGATGTCATCAATGATGTCATCGATGATGTCATCAGTGATGTCATCGATGATGTCATCGATGATGTCATCAATGATGTCATCGATGATGTCATCAGTGATGTCATCAATGATGTCATCGATGATGTCATCAGTGATGTCATCGATGATGTCATCGATGATGTCATCAGTGATGTCATCGATGATGTCATCAGTGATGTCATCGATGATGTCATCAGTGATGTCATCGATGATGTCATCAGTGATGTCAACGGTGACGTTGTCGATAAAGTTATAATTGTTGTCAATTATTGTTATCAGTGATCTCGGAAATGATGTCAACCAATATACTATTAATGATGTCATAATAGTGCTTTTAAAAGCACTATATTGTAATCCGTCTTCTTCTTCTTCCATCCATTGTTATGCGATTAATACAGCCCGAACCGCTTTGCGCACAGACTCCGTCAGTACTACAACTGTCAGTACTTAAGCTGGTCTTCAAAGGATGGCACCTAAGTCTCTTTTAAAGGGACAATACTTAAGCTGCTCTTAAAGGGACAGTATATAGGTACTTAAAACTTTGGCACCTAAGTCGCTCCTTAAGGGACTGTACCAAAGTTGCTCTGAAAGGGATTGTACCAAAGTACTCATTGATGATCATCAGTGATGTCAACAATGAAATTGTCCATAAAGTTATTATTGTTGTCAATGATTGTCATCAGTGATGTCATCGATGATGTCATCAGTGATGTCATCGATGATGTCATCAGTGATGTCATCGATGATGTCATCAGTGATGTCATCGATGATGTCATCAGTGATGTCATCAATGATGTCATCGATGATGTCATCGATGATGTCATCGATGATGTCATCAGTGATGTCATCGATGATGTCATCGATGATGTCATCGTTGATGTCATCGATGATGTCATCAGTGATGTCATCGATGATGTCATCAGTGATGTCATCGATGATGTCATCAGTGATGTCATCGATGATGTCATCAGTGATGTCATCGATGATGTCATCGATGATGTCATCAGTGATGTCATCGATGATGTCATCAGTGATGTCATCGATGATGTCATCAGTGATGTCATCGGTGATGTCATCGATGATGTCATCAGTGATGTCATCGATGATGTCATCAGTGATGTCAACGGTGACGTTGTCGATAAAGTTATAATTGTTGTCAATTATTGTTATCAGTGATCTCGGAAATGATGTCAACCAATATACTATTAATGATGTCATAATAGTGCTTTTAAAAGCACTATATTGTAATCCGTCTTCTTCTTGTCCATCCATTGTTATGCGATTAATACAGCCCGAACCGCTTTGCGCACAGACTCCGTCAGTACTTAAACTGGTCAGTACTAAGCTGGTCTTCAAAGGATGGACCTAAGTCTCTTTTAAAGGACAATATAAGCTGCTCTTAAAGGGACAGTATATAGGTACTTTAAAAATGGCACCTAAGTCGCTCCTTAAGGGACTGTACCAAAGTTGCTCTGAAAGGATGTACCAAAGTTACTCATTGATGATCATCAGTGATGTCAACAATGAAATTGTCCATAAAGTTATTATTGTTGTCAATGATGTCATCAGTGATGTAATTGATGTCATCGATGATGTCATCAGTGAGGTTAACGATTATGTAATCGGTGATGTCATCGATGATGTCATCAGTGATGTCATCATGATGTCATCAGTGATGTCATCGATGATGTCATCGGTGATGTCATCGATGATGTCATCAGTGATGTCATCCGATGATGTCATCGATGATGTCATCAGTGATGTCATCGGTGATGTCATCGATGATGTCATCGATGATGTCATCGGTGATGTCATCAGTGATGTCATCGATGATGTCATCGATGATGTCATCGATGATGTCATCGATGATGTCATCAGTGATGTCATCGATGATGTCATCAGTGATGTCATCGATGATGTCATCAGTGATGTCATCGATGATGTCATCAGTGATGTCATCGATGATGTCATCAGTGATGTCATCGATGATGTCATCAGTGATGTCATCGATGATGTCATCAGTGATGTCATCAATGATGTCATCGATGATGTCATCAGTGATGTCATCGATGATGTCATCGATGATGTCATCAATGATGTCATCGATGATGTCATCAGTGATGTCATCATGATGTCATCGATGATGTCATGATGATGTCATCAGTGATGTCATCGATGATGTCATCGATGATGTCATCAGTGATGTCATCGATGATGTCATCAGTGATGTCATCGATGATGTCATCAGTGATGTCATCGATGATGTCATCAGTGATGTCATCGATGATGTCATCGATGATGTCATCAGTGATGTCATCGTGATGTCATCGATGATGTCATCAATGATGTCATCGATGATGTCATCAGTGATGTCATCAATGATGTCATCGTGATGTCATCAGTGATGTCATCGATGATGTCACGATGATGTCATCATGATGTCATCGATGATGTCATCAGTGATGTCATCGATGATGTCATCAGTGATGTCATCGATGATGTCATCAGTGATGTCAACGGTGACGTTGTCGATAAAGTTATAATTGTTGTCAATTATTGTTATCAGTGATCTCGGAAATGATGTCAACCAATATACTATTAATGATGTCATAATAGTGCTTTAAAAGCACTATATTGTAATCCGTCTTCTTCTTCTTCCATCCATTGTTATGCGATTAATACAGCCGAACCGCTTTGCGCACAGACTCCGTCAGTACTTAAACTGGTCAGTACTTAAGCTGGTCTTCAAAGGATGCACCTAAGTCTCTTTTAAAGGGACAATATTAAGCTGCTCTTAAAGGGACAGTATATAGGTACTTTAAAACTTTGGCACCTAAGTCGCTCCTTAAGGGACTGTACCAAGTTGCTCTGAAAGGGATTGTACCAAAGTTACTCATTGATGATCATCAGTGATGTCAACAATGAAATTGTCCATAAAGTTATTATTGTTGTCAATGATTGTCATCAGTGATGTCATCGATGATGTCATCAGTGATGTCATCGATGATGTATCAGTGATGTCATCGATGATGTCATCAGTGATGTCATCGATGATGTCATCATGATGTCATCAATGATGTCATCGATGATGTCATCGATGATGTCATCGATGATGTCATCAGTGATGTCATCGATGATGTCATCGATGATGTCATCGTGATGTCATCGATGATGTCATCGTGATGTCATCGATGATGTCATCAGTGATGTCATCGATGATGTCATCGATGATGTCATCGATGATGTCATCGGTGATGTCATCGATGATGTCATCGATGATGTCATCGATTATGTCATCAGTGATGTCATCGATGATGTCATCAGTGATGTCATCGATGATGTCATCAGTGATGTCATCGTGATGTCATCGATGATGTCATCAGTGATGTCATCGATGATGTCATCAGTGATGTCATCGATGATGTCATCAGTGATGTCAACGGTGACGTTGTCGATAAAGTTATAATTGTTGTCAATTATTGTTATCAGTGATCTCGGAAATGATGTCAACCAATATACTATTAATGATGTCATAATAGTGCTTTTAAAAGCACTATATTGTAATCCGTCTTCTTCTTCTTCCATCCATTGTTATGCGATTAATACAGCCCGAACCGCTTTGCGCACAGACTCCGTCAGTACTTAAACTGGTCAGTACTTAAGCTGGTCTTCAAAGGATGGCACCTAAGTCTCTTTTAAAGGGACAATACTTAAGCTGCTCTTAAAGGGACAGTATATAGGTACTTTAAAACTTTGGCACCTAAGTCGCTCCTTAAGGGACTGTACCAAAGTTGCTCTGAAAGGGATGTACCAAAGTTACTCATTGATGATCATCAGTGATGTCAACAATGAAATTGTCCATAAAGTTATTATTGTTGTCAATGATTGTCATCAGTGATGTAATTGATGTCATCGATGATGTCATCAGTGAGGTTAACGATTATGTAATCGGTGATGTTTATCGATGATGTCATCAGTGATGTCATCAGTGATGTCATCAGTTATGTCATCGATGATGTCATCGGTGATGTCATCGATGATGTCATCGGTGATGTCATCGATGATGTCATCGGTGATGTCATCGATGATGTCATCAGTGATGTCATCGATGATGTCATCAGTGATGTCATCGATGATGTCATCAGTGATGTCATCGATGATGTCATCAGTGATGTCATCGATGATGTCATCAGTGATGTCATCGATGATGTCATCAGTGATGTCATCGATGATGTCATCAGTGATGTCATCGATGATGTCATCATGATGTCATCGATGATGTCATCAGTGATGTCATCGATGATGTCATCGATGATGTCATCGATGATGTCATCGATGATGTCATCAGTGATGTCATCGGTGATGTCATCGATGATGTCATCAGTGATGTCATCGATGATGTCATCAGTGATGTCATCGATGATGTCATCATGATGTCATCGATGATGTCATCGTGATGTCATCGATGATGTCATCAGTGATGTCATCGATGATGTCATCAGTGATGTCATCAATGATGTCATCGATGATGTCATCAGTGATGTCATCGATGATGTCATCGATGATGTCATCAGTGATGTCATCGATGATGTCATGGTGATGTCATCGATGATGTCATCGGTGATGTCATCGATGATGTCATCGATGATGTCATCAGTGATGTCATCGATGATGTCATCAGTGATGTCATCGATGATGTCATCAGTGTGTCATCAGTGATGTCATCGTGATGTCATCGATGATGTCATCAGTGATGTCATCAGTGATGTCATCGATGATGTCATCGATGATGTCATCGATGATGTCATCAGTGATGTCATCGGTGATGTCATCGATGATGTCATCGATGATGTCATCAGTGATGTCATCGATGATGTCATCAGTGATGTCATCGATGATGTCATCAGTGATGTCATCGATGATGTCATCAGTGATGTCATCGATGATGTCATCAGTGATGTCATCGATGATGTCATCGATGATGTCATCAGTGATGTCATCGATGATGTCATCGATGATGTCATCGATGATGTCATCAGTGATGTCATCGGTGATGTCATCATGATGTCATCAATGATGTCATCGATGATGTCATCAGTGATGTCATCGATGATGTCATCGATGATGTCATCAATGATGTCATCGATGATGTCATCAGTGATGTCATCAATGATGTCATCGATGATGTCATCAGTGATGTCATCGATGATGTCATCGATGATGTCATCAGTGATGTCATCGATGATGTCATCGGTGATGTCATCGATGATGTCATCGGTGATGTCATCAATGATGTCATCGATGATGTCATCAGTGATGTCATCGATGATGTCATCAGTGATGTCATCGATGATGTCATCAGTGATGTCATCGAGATGTCATCAGTGATGTCATCGATGATGTCATCAGTGATGTCATCGATGATGTCATCAGTGATGTCATCGATGATGTCATCGATTATGTCATCGATGATGTCATCGATGATGTCATCAGTGATGTCATCGGTGATGTCATCGATGATGTCATCGATGATGTCATCGGTGATGTCATCAGTGATGTCATCGATGATGTCATCGATGATGTCATCGATGATGTCATCAGTGATGTCATCGATGATGTCATCAGTGATGTCATCGATGATGTCATCAGTGATGTCATCAGATGATGTCATCAGTGATGTCATCGATGATGTCATCAGTGATGTCATCGATGATGTCATCAGTGATGTCATCGATGATGTCATCAGTGATGTCATCGATGATGTCATCAGTGATGTCATCGATGATGTCATCAGTGATGTCATCGTGATGTCATCAAGATGATGTCATCGATGATGTCATCAGATGATGTCATCGATGATGTCATCGATGATGTCATCATGATGTCATCGATGATGTCATCAGTGATGTCATCAATGATGTCATTGATGATGTCATCAGTGATGTCATCGATGATGTCATCATGATGTCATCAGTGATGTCATCGATGATGTCATCAGTGATGTCATCGATGATGTCATCAGTGATGTCAACGGTGACGTTGTCGATAAAGTTATAATGTTGTCAATTATTGTTATCAGTGATCTCGGAAATGATGTCAACCAATATACTATTAATGATGTCATAATAGTGCTTTTAAAAGCACTATATTGTAATCCGTCTTCTTCTTCTTCCATCCATTGTTATGCGATTAATACAGCCCGAACCGCTTTGCGCACAGACTCCGTCAGTACTTAAACTGGTCAGTACTTAAGCTGGTCTTCAAAGGATGGCACTAAGTCTCTTTAAAGGGACAATACTTAAGCTGCTCTTAAAGGGACAGTATATAGGTACTTTAAAACTTGGCACCTAAGTCGCTCCTTAAGGGACTGTACCAAGTTGCTCTGAAAGGGATTGTACCAAAGTTACTCATTGATGATCATCAGTGATGTCAACAATGAAATTGTCCATAAATTATTATTGTTGTCAATGATTGTCATCAGTGATGTAATTGATGTCATCGATGATGTCATCAGTGAGGTAACGATTATGTAATCGGTGATGTCATCGATGATGTCATCAGTGATGTCATCAGTGATGTCATCAGTTATGTCATCGATGATGTCATCGGTGATGTCATCGATGATGTCATCAGTGATGTCATCGATGATGTCATCGATGATGTCATCGATGATGTCATCGATGATGTCATCGGTGATGTCATCGGTGATGTCATCGATGATGTCATCAATGATGTCATGGGTGATGTCATCAGTGATGTCATCGATGATGTCATCGATGATGTCATCGATGATGTCATCAGTGATGTCATCGATGATGTCATCAGTGATGTCATCGATGATGTCATCAGTGATGTCATCGATGATGTCATCAGTGATGTCATCGATGATGTCATCAGTGATGTCATCGATGATGTCATCGATGATGTCATCAGTGATGTCATCGATGATGTCATCAGTGATGTCATCGATGATGTCATCAGTGATGTCACCGTTGACATCATCGATGATGTCATCAGTGATGTCATCGATGATGTCATCAGTGATGTCAACGGTGACGTTGTCGATAAAGTTATAATTGTTGTCAATTATGTATATCAGTGATCTCGGAAATGATGTCAAACAATATACTATTAATGATGTCATAATAGTGCTTTTAAAAGCACTATATTGTAATCCGTCTTCTTCTTTTCCATCCATGTTATGCGATTAATACAGCCCGAACCGCTTTGCGCACAGACTCCGTCAGTACTTAAACTGGTCAGTACTTAAGCTGTCTTCAAAGGATGGCACCTAAGTCTCTTTTAAAGGGACAATACTTAAGCTGCTCTTAAAGGGACAGTATATAGGTACTTTAAAACTTTGGCACCTAAGTCGCTCCTTAAGGGACTGTACCAAAGTTGCTCTGAAAGGGATTTACCAAGTTACTCATTGATGATCATCAGTGATGTCAACAATGAAATTGTCCATAAAGTTATTATTGTTGTCAATGATTGTCATCAGTGATGTAATGATGTCATCGATGATGTCATCAGTGAGGTTACGATTATGTAATCGGTGATGTCATCGATGATGTCATCAGTGATGTCATCAGTGATGTCATCAGTTGTCATCGATGATGTCATCGGTGATGTCATCGATGATGTCATCAGTGATGTCATCGATGATGTCATCGATGATGTCATCATGTGATGTCATCGATGATGTCACGATGATGTCATCGATGATGTCATCGATGATGTCATCAGGATGTCATCGATGATGTCATCGATGATGTCATCGATGATGTCATCGATGATGTCATCAGTGATGTCATCGATGATGTCATCAGTGATGTCATCGATGATGTCATCAGTGATGTCATCGATGTGATGTCATCAGTGATGTCATCGATGATGTCATCAGTGATGTCATCGATGATGTCATCAGTGATGTCATCATGATGTCATCATGATGTCAATCATGATGTCATCGATGATGTCATCAGTGATGTCATCGATGATGTCATCAGTGATGTCATCGATGATGTCATCAGTGATGTCATCGATGATGTCATCAGTGATGTCAACATGACGTCATCGATGATGTCATCGGTGATGTCATCAGTGATGTCATCGATGAGGTCATCGATGATGTCATCAGTGATGTCATCGATGATGTCATCAGTGATGTCATCGATGATGTCATCAGTGATGTCATCGATGATGTCATCAGTGATGTCATCAATTGATGTCATCGATGATGTCATCAGTGATGTCATCGATGATGTCATCAGTGATGTCATCAGTGATGTCATCGATGATGTCATCGATGATGTCATCGATGATGTCATCAGTGATGTCATCGATGATGTCATCGATGACATCATCGATGACATCATCGATGACATCACTGATGACATCATCGATGACATCATCGATGACATCATCGATGACATCACTGATGACATCATCGATGACATCATCGATGACATCACTGATGACATCATCGATGACATCATTGATGACATCACTGATGACATCATCGATGACATCACTGATGACATCATCGATGACATCACTGATGACATCATCGATGACATCACTGATGACATCATCGATGACATCATCGATGACATCACTGATGACATCACCCATGACATCATCGATGACATCACTGATGACATCACTGATGATATCATCGATGACATCATTGATGACATCATCGATGACATCATCGATGACATCACTGATGACATCATCGATGACATCATTGATGACATCATCTGATTTGATGACATCATCGATGACATCACGATGACATCATCGATGACATCACTGATGACATCATCGATGACATCACTGATGACATCATCGATGACATCACTGATGACATCATCGATGACATCACTGATGACATCATCGATGACATCACTGATGACATCATCGATGACATCATCGATGACATCATCGATGACATCATCGATGACATCACTGATGACATCACGATGACATCATCGATGACATCATCGATGACATCACCGATGACATCATCGATGACATCATCGATGACATCATCGATGACATCACTGATGACATCATCGATGACATCACCGATGACATCATCGATGACATAACTGATGACATCACTGATGACATCACTGATGACATCATCGATGACATCACCGATTACATAATCGTTGACCTCACTGATGACATCATCGATGACATCAATTACATCACTGATGACAATCATTGACAACAATAATAACTTTATGGACAATTTCATTGTTGACATCACTGATGATCATCAATGAGTAACTTTGGTACAATCCCTTTCAGAGCAACTTTGGTACAGTCCCTTAAGGAGCGACTTAGGTGCCAAAGTTTTAAAGTACCTATATACTGTCCCTTTAAGAGCAGCTTAAGTATTGTCCCTTTAAAAGAGACTTAGGTGCCATCCTTTGAAGACCAGCTTAAGTACTGACCAGTTTAAGTACTGACGGAGTCTGTGCGCAAAGCGGTTCGGGCTGTATTAATCGCATAACAATGGATGGAAGAAGAAGAAGACGGATTACAATATAGTGCTTTTAAAAGCACTATTATGACATCATTAATAGTATATTGGTTGACATCATTTCCGAGATCACTGATAACAATAATTGACAACAATTATAACTTTATCGACAACGTCACCGTTGACATCACTGATGACATCATCGATGACATCACTGATGACATCATCGCATCGTCATCGATGACATCACTGATGACATCATCGATGACATCACTGATGACATCATCGATGACATCACTGATGACATCATCGATGACATCATCGATGACATCACTGATGACATCATCGATGACATCACTGATGACATCATCGATGACATCACTGATGACATCATCGATGACATCACTGATGACATCATCGATGACATCACTGATGACATCATCGATGACATCATCGATGACATCATCGATGACATCACTGATGACATCACCCATGACATCATCGATGACATCATCGATGACATCACCGATGACATCACCGATGACATCATCGATGACATCATCGATGACATCATCGATGACATCATCGATGACATCACTGATGACATCATCGATGACATCACCGATGACATCATCGATGACATAACTGATGACATCACTGATGACATCACTGATGACATCATCGATGACATCACCGATTACATAATCGTTAACCTCACTGATGACATCATCGATGACATCAATTACATCACTGATGACAATCATTGACAACAATAATAACTTTATGGACAATTTCATTGTTGACATCACTGATGATCATCAATGAGTAACTTTGGTACAATCCCTTTCAGAGCAACTTTGGTACAGTCCCTTAAGGAGCGACTTAGGTGCCAAAGTTTTAAAGTACCTATATACTGTCCCTTTAAGAGCAGCTTAAGTATTGTCCCTTTAAAAGAGACTTAGGTGCCATCCTTTGAAGACCAGCTTAAGTACTGACCAGTTTAAGTACTGACGGAGTCTGTGCGCAAAGCGGTTCGGGCTGTATTAATCGCATAACAATGGATGGAAGAAGAAGAAGACGGATTACAATATAGTGCTTTTAAAAGCACTATTATGACATCATTAATAGTATATTGGTTGACATCATTTCCGAGATCACTGATAACAATAATTGACAACAATTATAACTTTATCGACAACGTCACCGTTGACATCACTGATGACATCATCGATGACATCACTGATGACATCATCGATGACATCACTGATGACATCATCGATGACATCATCGATGACATCACTGATGACATCATCAATGACATCATTGATGACATCACTGATGACATCATCGATGACATCATTGATGACATCATCGATGACATCATCGATGACATCACTGATGACATCATCGATGACATCATTGATGACATCACGATGACATCATTGATGACATCATCGATGACATCACTGATGACATCATCGATGACATCACTGATGACATCATCGATGACATCACTGATGACATCATCGATGACATCACTGATGACATCATCGATGACATCACTGATGACATCATCGATGACATCACTGATGACATCATCGATGACATCACTGATGACATCATCGATGACATCACTGATGACATCATCGATGACATCATCGATGACATCATCGATGACATCACTGATGACATCACCCATGACATCATCGATGACATCATCGATGACATCACCGATGACATCACTGATGACATCATCGATGACATCATCGATGACATCATCGATGACATCATCGATGACATCACTGATGACATCATCGATGACATCACTGATGACATCATCGATGACATCACTGATGACATCACTGATGACATCACTGATGACATCATCGATGACATCACTGATGACATCATCGATGACATCACTGATGACATCATCGATGACATCATCGATGACATCACCGATGACATCATCGATGACATCACGATGACATCATCGATGACATCACTGATGACATCATCGATGACATCATCGATGACATCACTGATGACATCATCGATGACATCATTGATGACATCACTGATGACATCATCGATGACATCATTGATGACATCATCGATGACATCATCGATGACATCACTGATGACATCATCGATGACATCATGATGACATCACTGATGACATCACCGATGACATCACTGATGACATCATCGATGGACATCATCAGATGACATCACCGATGACATCACTGATGACATCATCGATGACATCATCGATGACATCACTGATGACATCATCGATGACATCACTGATGACATCATCGATGACATCACTGATGACATCATCGATGACATCACTGATGACATCATCGATGACATCACTGATGACATCATCGATGACATCATCGATGACATCACCGATGACATCACTGATGACATCATCGATGACATCACCGATGACATCATCGATGACATCACTGATGACATCATTGATGACATCATCGATGACATCACTGATGACATCACTGATGACATCACTGATGACATCATCGATGACATCACTGATGACATCATCGATGACATCACTGATGACATCATCGATGACATCATCGATGACATCACGATGACATCACGATGACATCACCGATGACATCATCGATGACATCACTGATGACATCATCGATGACATCATCGATGACATCACTGATGACATCATCGATGACATCATTGATGACATCACTGATGACATCATCGATGACATCACTGATGACATCACGATGACATCATCGATGACATCATCGATGACATCACTGATGACATCATCGATGACATCACTGATGACATCATCGATGACATCACTGATGACATCATCGATGACATCACCGATGACATCACTGATGACATCATCGATGACATCACATCGATGACATCATCGATGACATCATCGATGACATCACTGATGACATCATCGATGACATCACTGATGACATCATCGATGACATCACTGATGACATCATCGATGACATCACTGATGACATCATCGATGACATCACTGATGACATCATCGATGACATCACTGATGACATCATCGATGACATCACTGATGACATCATCGATGACATCACTGATGACATCATCGATGACATCACTGATGACATCATCGATGACATCACCGATGACATCATCGATGACATCACCGATGACATCATCGATGACATCACCGATGACATCATCGATGACATAACTGATGACATCACTGATGACATCACTGATGACATCATCGATGACATCACCGATTACATAATCGTTAACCTCACTGATGACATCATCGATGACATCAATACATCACTGATGACAATCATTGACAACAATAATAACTTTATGGACAATTTCATTGTTGACATCACTGATGATCATCAATGAGTAACTTTGGTACAATCCCTTTCAGAGCAACTTTGGTACAGTCCCTTAAGGAGCGACTTAGGTGCCAAAGTTTTAAAGTACCTATATACTGTCCCTTTAAGAGCAGCTTAAGTATTGTCCCTTTAAAAGAGACTTAGGTGCCATCCTTTGAAGACCAGCTTAAGTACTGACCAGTTTAAGTACTGACGGAGTCTGTGCGCAAAGCGGTTCGGGCTGTATTAATCGCATAACAATGGATGGAAGAAGAAGAAGACGGATTACAATATAGTGCTTTTAAAAGCACTATTATGACATCATTAATAGTATATTGGTTGACATCATTTCCGAGATCACTGATAACAATAATTGACAACAATTATAACTTTATCGACAACGTCACCGTTGACATCACTGATGACATCATCGATGACATCACTGATGACATCATCGATGACATCACTGATGACATCATCGATGACATCATCGATGACATCACTGATGACATCATCGATGACATCACTGATGACATCATCGATGACATCACTGATGACATAATCGATGACATCATCGATGACATCATCGATGACATCACCGATGACATCATCGATGACATCATCGATGACATCAACGATGACATCACTGATGACATCATCGATGACATCACGATGACATCATCGATGACATCAACGATGACATCATCGATGACATCATCGATGACATCACTGATGACATCATCGATGACATCATGATGACATCATCGATGACATCATTGATGACATCACTGATGACATCATCGATGACATCACTGATGACATCATCGGATTTCATTGACATCACTGATGACATCATCGATGACATCACTGATGACATCATCGATGACATCACTGATGACAATCATTGACAACAATAATAACTTTATGGACAATTTCATTGTTGACATCACTGATGATCATCAATGAGTAACTTTGGTACAATCCCTTTCAGAGCAACTTTGGTACAGTCCCTTAAGGAGCGACTTAGGTGCCAAAGTTTTAAAGTACCTATATACTGTCCCTTTAAGAGCAGCTTAAGTATTGTCCCTTTAAAAGAGACTTAGGTGCCATCCTTTGAAGACCAGCTTAAGTACTGACCAGTTTAAGTACTGACGGAGTCTGTGCGCAAAGCGGTTCGGGCTGTATTAATCGCATAACAATGGATGGAAGAAGAAGAAGACGGATTACAATATAGTGCTTTTAAAAGCACTATTATGACATCATTAATAGTATATTGGTTGACATCATTTCCGAGATCACTGATAACAATAATTGACAACAATTATAACTTTATCGACAACGTCACCGTTGACATCACTGATGACATCATCGATGACATCACTGATGACATCATCGATGACATCACTGATGACATCATCGATGACATCACTGATGACATCATCGATGACATCATCGATGACATCACTGATGACATCATCGATGACATCATTGATGACATCACTGATGACATCATCGATGACATCATTGATGACATCATCGATGACATCATCGATGACATCACTGATGACATCATCGATGACATCATTGATGACATCACTGATGACATCATCGATGACATCACTGATGACATCATCGATGACATCACTGATGACATCATCGATGACATCACTGATGACATCATCGATGACATCATCGATGACATCACTGATGACATCACCGATGACATCATCGATGACATCACTGATGACATCACTGATGACATCATCGATGACATCATGGATGACATCATCGATGACATCATCGATGACATCACTGATGACATCATCGATGACATCATTGATGACATCACTGATGACATCATCGATGACATCACTGATGACATCATCGATGACATCACTGATGACATCATCGATGACATCACTGATGACATCATCGATGACATCACTGATGACATCATCGATGACATCACTGATGACATCATCGATGACATCACTGATGACATCATCGATGACATCATCGATGACATCATCGATGACATCATCGATGACATCACTGATGACATCATCGATGACATCATCGATGACATCATCGATGACATCATCGATGACATCATCGATGACATCACGATGACATCATCGATGACATCACTGATGACATCATCGATGACATCACCGATGACATCATCGATGACATCACTGATGACATCACTGATGACATCACTGATGACATCATCGATGACATCACCGATTACATAATCGTTAACCTCACTGATGACATCATCGATGACATCAATTACATCACTGATGACAATCATTGACAACAATAATAACTTTATGGACAATTTCATTGTTGACATCACTGATGATCATCAATGAGTAACTTTGGTACAATCCCTTTCAGAGCAACTTTGGTACAGTCCCTTAAGGAGCGACTTAGGTGCCAAAGTTTTAAAGTACCTATATACTGTCCCTTTAAGAGCAGCTTAAGTATTGTCCCTTTAAAAGAGACTTAGGTGCCATCCTTTGAAGACCAGCTTAAGTACTGACCAGTTTAAGTACTGACGGAGTCTGTGCGCAAAGCGGTTCGGGCTGTATTAATCGCATAACAATGGATGGAAGAAGAAGAAGACGGATTACAATATAGTGCTTTTAAAAGCACTATTATGACATCATTAATAGTATATTGGTTGACATCATTTCCGAGATCACTGATAACAATAATTGACAACAATTATAACTTTATCGACAACGTCACCGTTGACATCACTGATGACATCATCGATGACATCACTGATGACATCATCGATGACATCACCGATGACATCACTGATGACATCATCGATGACATCACTGATGACATCATCGATGACATCACTGATGACATCATCGATGACATCATCGATGACATCACTGATGACATCATCGATGACATCACTGATGACATCATCGATGACATCACTGATGACATCATCGATGACATCACTGATGACATCATCGATGACATCAACGATGACATCATCGATGACATCATCGATGACATCACTGATGACATCATCGATGACATCATCGATGACATCATCGATGACATCATTGATGACATCACTGATGACATCATCGATGACATCACTGATGACATCATCGATGACATCACTGATGACATCATCGATGACATCACTGATGACATCATCGATGACATCACTGATGACAATCATTGACAACAATAATAACTTTATGGACAATTTCATTGTTGACATCACTGATGATCATCAATGAGTAACTTTGGTACAATCCCTTTCAGAGCAACTTTGGTACAGTCCCTTAAGGAGCGACTTAGGTGCCAAAGTTTTAAAGTACCTATATACTGTCCCTTTAAGAGCAGCTTAAGTATTGTCCCTTTAAAAGAGACTTAGGTGCCATCCTTTGAAGACCAGCTTAAGTACTGACCAGTTTAAGTACTGACGGAGTCTGTGCGCAAAGCGGTTCGGGCTGTATTAATCGCATAACAATGGATGGAAGAAGAAGAAGACGGATTACAATATAGTGCTTTTAAAAGCACTATTATGACATCATTAATAGTATATTGGTTGACATCATTTCCGAGATCACTGATAACAATAATTGACAACAATTATAACTTTATCGACAACGTCACCGTTGACATCACTGATGACATCATCGATGACATCACTGATGACATCATCGATGACATCACTGATGACATCATCGATGACATCACTGATGACATCATCGATGACATCATCGATGACATCACTGATGACATCATCGATGACATCATTGATGACATCACTGATGACATCATCGATGACATCATTGATGACATCATCGATGACATCATCGATGACATCACTGATGACATCATCGATGACATCATTGATGACATCACTGATGACATCATCGATGACATCACTGATGACATCATCGATGACATCACTGATGACATCATCGATGACATCACTGATGACATCATCGATGACATCATCGATGACATCACTGATGACATCACCGATGACATCATCGATGACATCACTGATGACATCACTGATGACATCATCGATGACATCATTGATGACATCATCGATGACATCATCGATGACATCACTGATGACATCATCGATGACATCATTGATGACATCACTGATGACATCATCGATGACATCACTGATGACATCATCGATGACATCACTGATGACATCATCGATGACATCACTGATGACATCATCGATGACATCACTGATGACATCATCGATGACATCACTGATGACATCATCGATGACATCACTGATGACATCATCGATGACATCATCGATGACATCATCGATGACATCATCGATGACATCACTGATGACATCACGATGACATCATCGATGACATCATCGATGACATCACCGATGACATCACCGATGACATCATCGATGACATCATCGATGACATCACTGATGACATCATCGATGACATCACCGATGACATCATCGATGACATAACTGATGACATCACTGATGACATCACTGATGACATCATCGATGACATCACCGATTACATAATCGTTAACCTCACTGATGACATCATCGATGACATCAATTACATCACTGATGACAATCATTGACAACAATAATAACTTTATGGACAATTTCATTGTTGACATCACTGATGATCATCAATGAGTAACTTTGGTACAATCCCTTTCAGAGCAACTTTGGTACAGTCCCTTAAGGAGCGACTTAGGTGCCAAAGTTTTAAAGTACCTATATACTGTCCCTTTAAGAGCAGCTTAAGTATTGTCCCTTTAAAAGAGACTTAGGTGCCATCCTTTGAAGACCAGCTTAAGTACTGACCAGTTTAAGTACTGACGGAGTCTGTGCGCAAAGCGGTTCGGGCTGTATTAATCGCATAACAATGGATGGAAGAAGAAGAAGACGGATTACAATATAGTGCTTTTAAAAGCACTATTATGACATCATTAATAGTATATTGGTTGACATCATTTCCGAGATCACTGATAACAATAATTGACAACAATTATAACTTTATCGACAACGTCACCGTTGACATCACTGATGACATCATCGATGACATCACTGATGACATCATCGACAACGTCACCGATGACATCACTGATGACATCATCGATGACATCACTGATGACATCATCGATGACATCACTGATGACATCATCGATGACATCATCGATGACATCACTGATGACATCATCGATGACATCACTGATGACATCATCGATGACATCACTGATGACATCATCGATGACATCACTGATGACATCATCGATGACATCACTGATGACATCATCGATGACATCATCGATGACATCATCGATGACATCACTGATGACATCACAGATGACATCATCGATGACATCATCGATGACATCACCGATGACATCACCGATGACATCATCGATGACATCATCGATGACATCATCGATGACATCATCGATGACATCACTGATGACATCATCGATGACATCACCGATGACATCATCGATGACATAACTGATGACATCACTGATGACATCACTGATGACATCATCGATGACATCACCGATTACATAATCGTTAACCTCACTGATGACATCATCGATGACATCAATTACATCACTGATGACAATCATTGACAACAATAATAACTTTATGGACAATTTCATTGTTGACATCACTGATGATCATCAATGAGTAACTTTGGTACAATCCCTTTCAGAGCAACTTTGGTACAGTCCCTTAAGGAGCGACTTAGGTGCCAAAGTTTTAAAGTACCTATATACTGTCCCTTTAAGAGCAGCTTAAGTATTGTCCCTTTAAAAGAGACTTAGGTGCCATCCTTTGAAGACCAGCTTAAGTACTGACCAGTTTAAGTACTGACGGAGTCTGTGCGCAAAGCGGTTCGGGCTGTATTAATCGCATAACAATGGATGGAAGAAGAAGAAGACGGATTACAATATAGTGCTTTTAAAAGCACTATTATGACATCATTAATAGTATATTGGTTGACATCATTTCCGAGATCACTGATAACAATAATTGACAACAATTATAACTTTATCGACAACGTCACCGTTGACATCACTGATGACATCATCGATGACATCACTGATGACATCATCGATGACATCACTGATGACATCATCGATGACATCATCGATGACATCACTGATGACATCATCAATGACATCATTGATGACATCACTGATGACATCATCGATGACATCATTGATGACATCATCGATGACATCATCGATGACATCACTGATGACATCATCGATGACATCATTGATGACATCACCGATGACATCATTGATGACATCATCGATGACATCACTGATGACATCATCGATGACATCACTGATGACATCATCGATGACATCACTGATGACATCATCGATGACATCACTGATGACATCATCGATGACATCACTGATGACATCATCGATGACATCACTGATGACATCATCGATGACATCACTGATGACATCATCGATGACATCACTGATGACATCATCGATGACATCATCGATGACATCATCGATGACATCACTGATGACATCACCCATGACATCATCGATGACATCATCGATGACATCACCGATGACATCACTGATGACATCATCGATGACATAATCGATGACATAATCGATGACATCATCGATGACATCACTGATGACATCATCGATGACATCACTGTTGACATCATCGATGACATCACTGATGACATCACTGATGACATCACTGATGACATCATCGATGACATCACTGATGACATCATCGATGACATCACTGATGACATCATCGATGACATCATCGATGACATCACCGATGACATCATCGATTACATCACCGATGACATCATCGATGACATCACTGATGACATCATCGATGACATCATCGATGACATCACTGATGACATCATCGATGACATCATTGATGACATCACTGATGTCATCGATGACATCATGATGACATCATCGATGACATCATGATGACATCATCGATGACATCATCGATGACATCACTGATGACATCATCGATGACATCATTGATGACATCACTGATGACATCACCGATGACATCACTGATGACATCATCGATGACATCATCGATGACATCACCGATGACATCACTGATGACATCATCGATGACATCATCGATGACATCACTGATGACATCATCGATGACATCACTGATGACATCATCGATGACATCACTGATGACATCATCGATGACATCACTGATGACATCATCGATGACATCACTGATGACATCATCGATGACATCATCGATGACATCACCGATGACATCACTGATGACATCATCGATGACATCATCGATGACATCATCGATGACATCACTGATGACATCACTGATGACATCATCGATGACATCACTGATGACATCACTGATGACATCACTGATGACATCATCGATGACATCACTGATGACATCATCGATGACATCACTGATGACATCATCGATGACATCATCGATGACATCACCGATGACATCATCGATGACATCACCGATGACATCATCGATGACATCACTGATGACATCATCGATGACATCATCGATGACATCACTGATGACATCATCGATGACATCATTGATGACATCACTGATGACATCATCGATGACATCATTGATGACATCATCGATGACATCATCGATGACATCATCGATGACATCACTGATGACATCATCGATGACATCACTGATGACATCACCGATGACATCACTGATGACATCATCGATGACATCACCGATGACATCACTGATGACATCATCGATGACATCATCGATGACATCATCGATGACATCATCGATGACATCACTGATGACATCATCGATGACATCACTGATGACATCATCGATGACATCACTGATGACATCATCGATGACATCACTGATGACATCATCGATGACATCACTGATGACATCATCGATGACATCACTGATGACATCATCGATGACATCACTGATGACATCATCGATGACATCACTGATGACATCATCGATGACATCACCGATGACATCATCGATGACATCACCGATGACATCATCGATGACATCACCGATGACATCATCGATGACATAATGATGACATCACTGATGACATCACTGATGACATCATCGATGACATCACCGATTACATAATCGTTAACCTCACTGATGACATCATCGATGACATCAATTACATCACTGATGACAATCATTGACAACAATAATAACTTTATGGACAATTTCATTGTTGACATCACTGATGATCATCAATGAGTAACTTTGGTACAATCCCTTTCAGAGCAACTTTGGTACAGTCCCTTAAGGAGCGACTTAGGTGCCAAAGTTTTAAAGTACCTATATACTGTCCCTTTAAGAGCAGCTTAAGTATTGTCCCTTTAAAAGAGACTTAGGTGCCATCCTTTGAAGACCAGCTTAAGTACTGACCAGTTTAAGTACTGACGGAGTCTGTGCGCAAAGCGGTTCGGGCTGTATTAATCGCATAACAATGGATGGAAGAAGAAGAAGACGGATTACAATATAGTGCTTTTAAAAGCACTATTATGACATCATTAATAGTATATTGGTTGACATCATTTCCGAGATCACTGATAACAATAATTGACAACAATTATAACTTTATCGACAACGTCACCGTTGACATCACTGATGACATCATCGATGACATCACTGATGACATCATCGATGACATCACTGATGACATCATCGATGACATCATCGATGACATCACTGATGACATCATCGATGACATCACTGATGACATCATCGATGACATCACTGATGACATAATCGATGACATCATCGATGACATCATCGATGACATCACCGATGACATCATCGATGACATCATCGATGACATCAACGATGACATCACTGATGACATCATCGATGACATCAACGATGACATCATCGATGACATCAACGATGACATCATCGATGACATCATCGATGACATCACTGATGACATCATCGATGACATCATCGATGACATCATCGATGACATCATTGATGACATCACTGATGACATCATCGATGACATCACTGATGACATCATCGATGACATCACTGATGACATCATCGATGACATCACTGATGACATCATCGATGACATCACTGATGACAATCATTGACAACAATAATAACTTTATGGACAATTTCATTGTTGACATCACTGATGATCATCAATGAGTAACTTTGGTACAATCCCTTTCAGAGCAACTTTGGTACAGTCCCTTAAGGAGCGACTTAGGTGCCAAAGTTTTAAAGTACCTATATACTGTCCCTTTAAGAGCAGCTTAAGTATTGTCCCTTTAAAAGAGACTTAGGTGCCATCCTTTGAAGACCAGCTTAAGTACTGACCAGTTTAAGTACTGCCGGAGTCTGTGCGCAAAGCGGTTCGGGCTGTATTAATCGCATAACAATGGATGGAAGAAGAAGAAGACGGATTACAATATAGTGCTTTTAAAAGCACTATTATGACATCATTAATAGTATATTGGTTGACATCATTTCCGAGATCACTGATAACAATAATTGACAACAATTATAACTTTATCGACAACGTCACCGTTGACATCACTGATGACATCATCGATGACATCACTGATGACATCATCGATGACATCACTGATGACATCATCGATGACATCACTGATGACATCATCGATGACATCATCGATGACATCACTGATGACATCATCGATGACATCATTGATGACATCACTGATGACATCATCGATGACATCATTGATGACATCATCGATGACATCATCGATGACATCACTGATGACATCATCGATGACATCATTGATGACATCACTGATGACATCATCGATGACATCACTGATGACATCATCGATGACATCACTGATGACATCATCGATGACATCACTGATGACATCATCAATGACATCATCGATGACATCACTGATGACATCACCCATGACATCATCGATGACATCACTGATGACATCACTGATGATATCATCGATGACATCATTGATGACATCATCGATGACATCATCGATGACATCACTGATGACATCATCGATGACATCATTGATGACATCACTGATGACATCATCGATGACATCACTGATGACATCATCGATGACATCACTGATGACATCATCGATGACATCACTGATGACATCATCGATGACATCACTGATGACATCATCGATGACATCACTGATGACATCATCGATGACATCACTGATGACATCATCGATGACATCATCGATGACATCATCGATGACATCATCGATGACATCACTGATGACATCACCGATGACATCATCGATGACATCATCGATGACATCACCGATGACATCACCGATGACATCATCGATGACATCATCGATGACATCACTGATGACATCATCGATGACATCACCGATGACATCATCGATGACATAACTGATGACATCACTGATGACATCACTGATGACATCATCGATGACATCACCGATTACATAATCGTTAACCTCACTGATGACATCATCGATGACATCAATTACATCACTGATGACAATCATTGACAACAATAATAACTTTATGGACAATTTCATTGTTGACATCACTGATGATCATCAATGAGTAACTTTGGTACAATCCCTTTCAGAGCAACTTTGGTACAGTCCCTTAAGGAGCGACTTAGGTGCCAAAGTTTTAAAGTACCTATATACTGTCCCTTTAAGAGCAGCTTAAGTATTGTCCCTTTAAAAGAGACTTAGGTGCCATCCTTTGAAGACCAGCTTAAGTACTGACCAGTTTAAGTACTGACGGAGTCTGTGCGCAAAGCGGTTCGGGCTGTATTAATCGCATAACAATGGATGGAAGAAGAAGAAGACGGATTACAATATAGTGCTTTTAAAAGCACTATTATGACATCATTAATAGTATATTGGTTGACATCATTTCCGAGATCACTGATAACAATAATTGACAACAATTATAACTTTATCGACAACGTCACCGTTGACATCACTGATGACATCATCGATGACATCACTGATGACATCATCGACAATCACCGATGACATCACTGATGACATCATCGATGACATCACTGATGACATCATCGATGACATCACTGATGACATCATCGATGACATCATCGATGACATCACTGATGACATCATCGATGACATCACTGATGACATCATCGATGACATCACTGATGACATCATCGATGACATCACTGATGACATCATCGATGACATCACTGATGACATCATCGATGACATCATCGATGACATCATCGATGACATCACTGATGACATCACCGATGACATCATCGATGACATCATCGATGACATCACCGATGACATCACCGATGACATCATCGATGACATCATCGATGACATCATCGATGACATCATCGATGACATCACTGATGACATCATCGATGACATCACCGATGACATCATCGATGACATAACTGATGACATCACTGATGACATCACTGATGACATCATCGATGACATCACCGATTACATAATCGTTAACCTCACTGATGACATCATCGATGACATCAATTACATCACTGATGACAATCATTGACAACAATAATAACTTTATGGACAATTTCATTGTTGACATCACTGATGATCATCAATGAGTAACTTTGGTACAATCCCTTTCAGAGCAACTTTGGTACAGTCCCTTAAGGAGCGACTTAGGTGCCAAAGTTTTAAAGTACCTATATACTGTCCCTTTAAGAGCAGCTTAAGTATTGTCCCTTTAAAAGAGACTTAGGTGCCATCCTTTGAAGACCAGCTTAAGTACTGACCAGTTTAAGTACTGACGGAGTCTGTGCGCAAAGCGGTTCGGGCTGTATTAATCGCATAACAATGGATGGAAGAAGAAGAAGACGGATTACAATATAGTGCTTTTAAAAGCACTATTATGACATCATTAATAGTATATTGGTTGACATCATTTCCGAGATCACTGATAACAATAATTGACAACAATTATAACTTTATCGACAACGTCACCGTTGACATCACTGATGACATCATCGATGACATCACTGATGACATCATCGATGACATCACTGATGACATCATTGATGACATCATCGATGACATCACTGATGACATCATCAATGACATCATTGATGACATCACTGATGACATCATCGATGACATCATTGATGACATCATCGATGACATCATCGATGACATCACTGATGACATCATCGATGACATCATTGATGACATCACCGATGACATCATTGATGACATCATCGATGACATCACTGATGACATCATCGATGACATCACTGATGACATCATCGATGACATCACTGATGACATCATCGATGACATCACTGATGACATCATCGATGACATCACTGATGACATCATCGATGACATCACTGATGACATCACCGATGACATCATCGATGACATCATCGATGACATCACCGATGACATCACTGATGACATCATCGATGACATCATCGATGACATAATCGATGACATCATCGATGACATCACTGATGACATCATCGATGACATCACTGTTGACATCATCGATGACATCACTGATGACATCACTGATGACATCACTGATGACATCATCGATGACATCACTGATGACATCATCGATGACATCACTGATGACATCATCGATGACATCATCGATGACATCACCGATGACATCATCGATGACATCACCGATGACATCATCGATGTCATCGATGATTAGGTGCCATCCTTTGAAGACCAGCTTAAGTACTGACCAGTTTAAGTACTGACGGAGTCTGTGCGCAAAGCGGTTCGGGCTGTATTAATCGCATAACAATGGATGGAAGAAGAAGAAGACGGATTACAATATAGTGCTTTTAAAAGCACTATTATGACATCATTAATAGTATATTGGTTGACATCATTTCCGAGATCACTGATAACAATAATTGACAACAATTATAACTTTATCGACAACGTCAGCGTTGACATCACTGATGACATCATCGATGACATCACTGATGACATCATCGATGACATCACTGATGACATCATCGATGACATCACTGATGACATCATCGATGACATCATCGATGACATCACTGATGACATCATCGATGACATCATTGATGACATCACTGATGACATCATCGATGACATCATTGATGACATCATCGATGACATCATCGATGACATCACTGATGACATCATCGATGACATCATTGATGACATCACTGATGACATCATTGATGACATCACTGATGACATCATCGATGACATCACTGATGACATCATCGATGACATCACTGATGACATCATCGATGACATCACTGATGACATCATCGATGACATCACTGATGACATCATCGATGACATCACTGATGACATCATCGATGACATCATCGATGACATCATCGATGACATCACTGATGACATCACCCATGACATCATCGATGACATCACCGATGACATCACCGATGACATCATCGATGACATCATCGATGACATCATCGATGACATCACCGATGACATCATCGATGACATCACCGATGACATCATCGATGACATAACTGATGACATCACTGATGACATCACTGATGACATCATCGATGACATCACCGATACATAATCGTTAACCTCACTGATGACATCATCGATGACATCAATTACATCACTGATGACAATCATTGACAACAATAATAACTTTATGGACAATTTCATTGTTGACATCACTGATGATCATCAATGAGTAACTTTGGTACAATCCCTTTCAGAGCAACTTTGGTACAGTCCCTTAAGGAGCGACTTAGGTGCCAAAGTTTTAAAGTACCTATATACTGTCCCTTTAAGAGCAGCTTAAGTATTGTCCCTTTAAAAGAGACTTAGGTGCCATCCTTTGAAGACCAGCTTAAGTACTGACCAGTTTAAGTACTGACGGAGTCTGTGCGCAAAGCGGTTCGGGCTGTATTAATCGCATAACAATGGATGGAAGAAGAAGAAGACGGATTACAATATAGTGCTTTTAAAAGCACTATTATGACATCATTAATAGTATATTGGTTGACATCATTTCCGAGATCACTGATAACAATAATTGACAACAATTATAACTTTATCGACAACGTCACCGTTGACATCACTGATGACATCATCGATGACATCACTGATGACATCATCGATGACATCACTGATGACATCATCGATGACATCATCGATGACATCACTGATGACATCATCGATGACATCATCGATGACATCACTGATGACATCATCGATGACATCATTGATGACATCATCGATGACATCATTGATGACATCATCGATGACATCATCGATGACATCATCGATGACATCATTGATGACATCACTGATGACATCATTGATGACATCATCGATGACATCACTGATGACATCATCGATGACATCACTGATGACATCATCGATGACATCACTGATGACATCATCGATGACATCACTGATGACATCATCGATGACATCACTGATGACATCATCGATGACATCATCGATGACATCATCGATGACATCATCGATGACATCATCGATGACATCATCGATGACATCACTGATGACATCATCGATGACATCACGATGACATCATCGATGACATCACGATGACATCATCGATGACATCATCGATGACATCATCGATGACATCACTGATGACATCATCGATGACATCATCGATGACATCATCGATGACATCATCGATGACATCATCGATGACATCACTGATGACATCATCGATGACATCACTGATGACATCATCGATGACATCACTGATGACATCATCGATGACATCACTGATGACATCATCGATGACATCACTGATGACATCATCGATGACATCACTGATGACAATCATTGACAACAATAATAACTTTATGGACAATTTCATTGTTGACATCACTGATGATCATCAATGAGTAACTTTGGTACAATCCCTTTCAGAGCAACTTTGGTACAGTCCCTTAAGGAGCGACTTAGGTGCCAAAGTTTTAAAGTACCTATATACTGTCCCTTTAAGAGCAGCTTAAGTATTGTCCCTTTAAAAGAGACTTAGGTGCCATCCTTTGAAGACCAGCTTAAGTACTGACCAGTTTAAGTACTGACGGAGTCTGTGCGCAAAGCGGTTCGGGCTGTATTAATCGCATAACAATGGATGGAAGAAGAAGAAGACGGATTACAATATAGTGCTTTTAAAAGCACTATTATGACATCATTAATAGTATATTGGTTGACATCATTTCCGAGATCACTGATAACAATAATTGACAACAATTATAACTTTATCGACAACGTCACCGTTGACATCACTGATGACATCATCGATGACATCACTGATGACATCATCGATGACATCACTGATGACATCATCGATGACATCATCGATGACATCACTGATGACATCATAATGACATCATTGATGACATCACTGATGACATCATCGATGACATCATTGATGACATCATCGATGACATCATCGATGACATCACTGATGACATCATCGATGACATCATTGATGACATCACGATGACATCATTGATGACATCATCGATGACATCACTGATGACATCATCGATGACATCACTGATGACATCATCGATGACATCACTGATGACATCATGATGACATCACTGATGACATCATCGATGACATCACTGATGACATCATCGATGACATCACTGATGACATCATCGATGACATCACTGATGACATCATCGATGACATCATCTATGACATCATCGATGACATCACTGATGACATCATCGATGACATCTCGATGACATCATCGATGACATCACTGATGACATCATCGATGACATCATCGATGACATCATCGATGACATCACCGATGACATCACTGATGAACATCACGATGACATCATCGATGACATTAATCGATGACATCACGATGACATCACTGATGACATCATCGATGACATCACTGATGACATCATCGATGACATCACTGATGACATCACGATGACATCACTGATGACATCATCGATGACATCACTGATGACATCATCGATGACATCACTGATGACATCATCGATGACATCATCGATGACATCACTGATGACATCATCGATGACATCACTGATGACATCATCGATGACATCACTGATGACATCATCGATGACATCATCGATGACATCACTGATGACATCATCGATGACATCATTGATGACATCACTGATGACATCATCGATGACATCATTGATGACATCATCGATGACATCATCGATGACATCACTGATGACATCATCGATGACATCATCGATGACATCATCTGATGACATCATCGATGACATCACTGATGATCATCATCGATGACATCATCGATGACATCATCGATGACATCACTGATGACATCATCGATGACATCATCGATGACATCATCGATGACATCACGATGACATCACTGATGACATCATCGATGACATCACTGATGACATCATCGATGACATCACTGATGACATCATCGATGACATCACTGATGACATCATCGATGACATCACTGATGACAATCATTGACAACAATAATAACTTTATGGACAATTTCATTGTTGACATCACTGATGATCATCAATGAGTAACTTTGGTACAATCCCTTTCAGAGCAACTTTGGTACAGTCCCTTAAGGAGCGACTTAGGTGCCAAAGTTTTAAAGTACCTATATACTGTCCCTTTAAGAGCAGCTTAAGTATTGTCCCTTTAAAAGAGACTTAGGTGCCATCCTTTGAAGACCAGCTTAAGTACTGACCAGTTTAAGTACTGACGGAGTCTGTGCGCAAAGCGGTTCGGGCTGTATTAATCGCATAACAATGGATGGAAGAAGAAGAAGACGGATTACAATATAGTGCTTTAAAAGCACTATTATGACATCATTAATAGTATATTGGTTGACATCATTTCCGAGATCACTGATAACAATAATTGACAACAATTATAACTTTATCGACAACGTCACCGTTGACATCACTGATGACATCATCGATGACATCACTGATGACATCATCGATGACATCACTGATGACATCATCGATGACATCATGATGACATCATCGATGACATCATCGATGACATCACTGATGACATCATCGATGACATCATCGATGACACACTGATGACATCATCGATGACATCATTGATGACATTCTGATGACATCATCGATGACATCATCGATGACATCACTGATGACATCATCGATGACATCATTGATGACATCACTGATGACATCATCGATGACATCACTGATGACATCATCGATGACATCACTGATGACATCATCGATGACATCACTGATGACATCATCGATGACATCACTGATGACATCATCGATGACATCACTGATGACATCATCGATGACATCACTGATGACATCATCGATGACATCACTGATGACATCATCGATGACATCATCGATGACATCATCGATGACATCATCGATGACATCACGATGACATCATCGATGACATCACGATGACATCATCGATGACATCATCGATGACATCATCGATGACATCATCGATGACATCACGATGACATCATCGATGACATCACCGATGACATCATCGATGACATAACTGATGACATCACTGATGACATCACTGATGACATCATCGATGACATCAGATTCACATAATCGTTAACCTCACTGATGACATCATCGATGACATCAATTACATCACTGATGACAATCATTGACAACAATAATAACTTTATGGACAATTTCATTGTTGACATCACTGATGATCATCAATGAGTAACTTTGGTACAATCCCTTTCAGAGCAACTTTGGTACAGTCCCTTAAGGAGCGACTTAGGTGCCAAAGTTTTAAAGTACCTATATACTGTCCCTTTAAGAGCAGCTTAAGTATTGTCCCTTTAAAAGAGACTTAGGTGCCATCCTTTGAAGACCAGCTTAAGTACTGACCAGTTTAAGTACTGACGGAGTCTGTGCGCAAAGCGGTTCGGGCTGTATTAATCGCATAACAATGGATGGAAGAAGAAGAAGACGGATTACAATATAGTGCTTTTAAAAGCACTATTATGACATCATTAATAGTATATTGGTTGACATCATTTCCGAGATCACTGATAACAATAATTGACAACAATTATAACTTTATCGACAACGTCACCGTTGACATCACTGATGACATCATCGATGACATCACTGATGACATCATCGATGACATCACTGATGACATCATCGATGACATCATCGATGACATCACTGATGACATCATCATGACATCATCGATGACATCACTGATGACATCATCGATGACATCATTGATGACATCATCGATGACATCATCGATGACATCACTGATGACATCATCGATGACATCATGATGACATCACTGATGACATCACTGATGACATCATCGATGACATCACTGATGACATCATCGATGACATCACTGATGACATCATCGATGACATCACTGATGACATCATCGATGACATCACTGATGACATCATCGATGACATCACTGATGACATCATCGATGACATCATCGATGACATCATCGATGACATCATGATGACATCATCGATGACATCATCGATGACATCACTGATGACATCATCGATGACATCACGATGACATCATCGATGACATCACGATGACATCATCGATGACATCATCGATGACATCATCGATGACATCACTGATGACATCATCGATGACATCATCGATGACATCATCGATGACATCATGATGACATCATCGATGACATCACCGATGACATCACGATGACATCACTGATGACATCATCGATGACATCACTGATGACATCATCGATGACATCACGATGACATCATCGATGACATCATGATGACATCATCGATTACATCACTGATGACAATCATTGACAACAATAATAACTTTATGGACAATTTCATTGTTGACATCACTGATGATCATCAATGAGTAACTTTGGTACAATCCCTTTCAGAGCAACTTTGGTACAGTCCCTTAAGGAGCGACTTAGGTGCCAAAGTTTTAAAGTACCTATATACTGTCCCTTTAAGAGCAGCTTAAGTATTGTCCCTTTAAAAGAGACTTAGGTGCCATCCTTTGAAGACCAGCTTAAGTACTGACCAGTTTAAGTACTGACGGAGTCTGTGCGCAAAGCGGTTCGGGCTGTATTAATCGCATAACAATGGATGGAAGAAGAAGAAGACGGATTACAATATAGTGCTTTTAAAAGCACTATTATGACATCATTAATAGTATATTGGTTGACATCATTTCCGAGATCACTGATAACAATAATTGACAACAATTATAACTTTATCGACAACGTCACCGTTGACATCACTGATGACATCATCGATGACATCACTGATGACATCATCGATGACATCACTGATGACATCATCGATGACATCATCGATGACATCACTGATGACATCATCGATGACATCATTGATGACATCACTGATGACATCATCGATGACATCATTGATGACATCATCGATGACATCATCGATGACATCACTGATGACATCATCGATGACATCATTGATGACATCATCGATGACATCATTGATGACATCATCACGATGACATCACTGGACATCATCGATGACATCACTGATGACATCATCGATGACATCACTGATGACATCATCGATGACATCACTGATGACATCATCGATGACATCACTGATGACATCATCGATGACATCACTGATGACATCATCGATGACATCACTGATGACATCATCGATGACATCACTGATGACATCATCGATGACATCATCGATGACATCATCGATGACATCACTGATGACATCACCCATGACACATCGATGACATCATCGATGACATCACCGATGACATCACTGATGACATCATCGATGACATCATCGATGACATCATCGATGACATCATCGATGACATCACTGATGACATCATCGATGACATCACTGATGACATCATCGATGACATCACTGATGACATCATCGATGACATCATGATGACATCATCGATGACATCACTGATGACATCATCGATGACATCACTGATGACATCATCGATGACATCATCGATGACATCACGATGACATCATCGATGACATCACTGATGACATCATCGATGACATCACTGATGACATCATCGATGACATCATCGATGACATCACTGATGACATCATCGATGACATCATTGATGACATCACTGATGACATCATCGATGACATCATCGATGACATCATCGATGACATCATCGATGACATCACTGATGACATCATCGATGACATCATCGATGACATCACTGATGACATCATCGATGACATCATGATGACATCATCGATGACATCATCGATGACATCACCGATGACATCACTGATGACATCATCGATGACATCATCGATGACATCATCGATGACATCATCGATGACATCACTGATGACATCATCGATGACATCATGATGACATCATCGATGACATCACTGATGACATCATCGATGACATCACTGATGACATCATCGATGACATCACTGATGACAATCATTGACAACAATAATAACTTTATGGACAATTTCATTGTTGACATCACTGATGATCATCAATGAGTAACTTTGGTACAATCCCTTTCAGAGCAACTTTGGTACAGTCCCTTAAGGAGCGACTTAGGTGCCAAAGTTTTAAAGTACCTATATACTGTCCCTTTAAGAGCAGCTTAAGTATTGTCCCTTTAAAAGAGACTTAGGTGCCATCCTTTGAAGACCAGCTTAAGTACTGACCAGTTTAAGTACTGACGGAGTCTGTGCGCAAAGCGGTTCGGGCTGTATTAATCGCATAACAATGGATGGAAGAAGAAGAAGACGGATTACAATATAGTGCTTTTAAAAGCACTATTATGACATCATTAATAGTATATTGGTTGACATCATTTCCGAGATCACTGATAACAATAATTGACAACAATTATAACTTTATCGACAACGTCACCGTTGACATCACTGATGACATCATCGATGACATCACTGATGACATCATCGATGACATCACTGATGACATCATCGATGACATCATGATGATACATCGATGACATCACCGATGACATCACTGATGACATCATCGATGACATCATTGATGACATCACTGATGACATCATCGATGACATCATTGATGACATCATCGATGACATCATCGATGACATCACTGATGACATCATCGATGACATCATTGATGACATCACTGATGACATCATCGATGACATCACTGATGACATCATCGATGACATCACTGATGACATCATCGATGACATCACTGATGACATCATCGATGACATCACTGATGACATCATCGATGACATCACTGATGACATCATCGATGACATCACGATGACATCATCGATGACATCATCGATGACATCATCGATGACATCACTGATGACATCACGATGACATCATCGATGACATCACGATGACATCATCGATGACATCACCGATGACATCATCGATGACATCATCGATGACATCATCGATGACATCACCGATGACATCATCGATGACATCACCGATGACATCATCGATGACATAACTGATGACATCACTGATGACATCACTGATGACATCATCGATGACATCACCGATTACATAATCGTTAACCTCACTGATGACATCATCGATGACATCAATTACATCACTGATGACAATCATTGACAACAATAATAACTTTATGGACAATTTCATTGTTGACATCACTGATGATCATCAATGAGTAACTTTGGTACAATCCCTTTCAGAGCAACTTTGGTACAGTCCCTTAAGGAGCGACTTAGGTGCCAAAGTTTTAAAGTACCTATATACTGTCCCTTTAAGAGCAGCTTAAGTATTGTCCCTTTAAAAGAGACTTAGGTGCCATCCTTTGAAGACCAGCTTAAGTACTGACCAGTTTAAGTACTGACGGAGTCTGTGCGCAAAGCGGTTCGGGCTGTATTAATCGCATAACAATGGATGGAAGAAGAAGAAGACGGATTACAATATAGTGCTTTTAAAAGCACTATTATGACATCATTAATAGTATATTGGTTGACATCATTTCCGAGATCACTGATAACAATAATTGACAACAATTATAACTTTATCGACAACGTCACCGTTGACATCACTGATGACATCATCGATGACATCACTGATGACATCATCGATGACATCACTGATGACATCATCGATGACATCATGATGACATCATCGATGACATCATCGATGACATCATTGATGACATCACTGATGACATCATCGATGACATCATTGATGACATCATCGATGACATCATCGATGACATCACTGATGACATCATCGATGACATCATTGATGACATCACTCGATGACATCATTGATGACATCATCACGATGACATCACTGATGACATCATCGATGACATCATCGATGACATCACTGATGACATCATCGATGACATCACACATGACATCATCGATGACATCACTGATGACATCATCGATGACATCACTGATGACATCATCGATGACATCACTGATGACATCATCGATGACATCATCGATGACATCATCGATGACATCACCGATGACATCATGATGACATCATCGATGACATCACGATGACATCATCGATGACATCAACGATGACATCATCGATGACATCATCGATGACATCATCGATGACATCACTGATGACATCATCGATGACATCATCGATGACATCATCGATGACATCACCGATGACATCATCGATGACATCACTCGATGACATCATCGATGACATCATCGATGACATCACTGATGACATCATCGATGACATCACTGATGACATCATCGATGACATCACTGATGACATCATCGATGACATCACTGATGACATCACGATTACATCACTGATGACAATCATTGACAACAATAATAACTTTATGGACAATTTCATTGTTGACATCACTGATGATCATCAATGAGTAACTTTGGTACAATCCCTTTCAGAGCAACTTTGGTACAGTCCCTTAAGGAGCGACTTAGGTGCCAAAGTTTTAAAGTACCTATATACTGTCCCTTTAAGAGCAGCTTAAGTATTGTCCCTTTAAAAGAGACTTAGGTGCCATCCTTTGAAGACCAGCTTAAGTACTGACCAGTTTAAGTACTGACGGAGTCTGTGCGCAAAGCGGTTCGGGCTGTATTAATCGCATAACAATGGATGGAAGAAGAAGAAGACGGATTACAATATAGTGCTTTTAAAAGCACTATTATGACATCATTAATAGTATATTGGTTGACATCATTTCCGAGATCACTGATAACAATAATTGACAACAATTATAACTTTATCGACAACGTCACCGTTGACATCACTGATGACATCATCGATGACATCACTGATGACATCATCGATGACATCACTGATGACATCATCGATGACATCACTGATGACATCATCGATGACATCACTGATGACATCATCGATGACATCACTGATGACATCATCGATGACATCACTGATGACATCATCGATGACATCACTGATGACATCATCGATGACATCACTGATGACATCATCGATGACATCACTGATGACATCACTGATGACATCACCGATGACATCACTGATGACATCATCGATGACATCATCGATGACATCACCGATGACATCACTGATGACATCATCGATGACATCATCGATGACATCATCGATGACATCATCGATGACATCACTGATGACATCATCGATGACATCACTGATGACATCATCGATGACATCACTGATGACATCATCGATGACATCACTGATGACATCATCGATGACATCACTGATGACATCATCGATGACATCACTGATGACATCATCGATGACATCACCGATGACATCATCGATGACATCACCGATGACATCATCGATGACATCACCGATGACATCATCGATGACATCACTGATGACATCACTGATGACATCACTGATGACATCATCGATGACATCACCGATTACATAATCGTTAACCTCACTGATGACATCATCGATGACATCAATTACATCACTGATGACAATCATTGACAACAATAATAACTTTATGGACAATTTCATTGTTGACATCACTGATGATCATCAATGAGTAACTTTGGTACAATCCCTTTCAGAGCAACTTTGGTACAGTCCCTTAAGGAGCGACTTAGGTGCCAAAGTTTTAAAGTACCTATATACTGTCCCTTAAGAGCAGCTTAAGTATTGTCCCTTAAAAGAGACTTAGGTGCCATCCTTTGAAGACAGCTTAAGTACTGACCAGTTTAAGTATGACGGAGTCTGTGCGCAAAGCGGTTCGGGCTGTATAATCGCATAACAATGGATGGAAGAAGAAGAAGACGGATTACAATATAGTGCTTTTAAAAGCACTATTATGACATCATTAATAGTATATTGGTTGACATCATTTCGAGATCACTGATAACAATAATTGACAACAATTATAACTTTATCGACAACGTCACCGTTGACATCACTGATGACATCATCGATGACATCACTGATGACATCATCGATGACATCACTGATGACATCATCGATGACATCATCGATGACATCACTGATGACATCATCGATGACATCATTGATGACATCACTGATGATATCATCGATGACATCATTGATGACATCATCGATGACATCATCGATGACATCACTGATGACATCATCGATGACATCATTGATGACATCACTGATGACATCATTGATGACATCACGATGACATCACTGATGACATCATCGATGACATCACTGATGACATCATCGATGACATCACTGATGACATCATCGATGACATCACTGATGACATCATCGATGACATCACTGATGACATCATCGATGACATCACTGATGACATCATCGATGACATCATCGATGACATCATCGATGACATCACCGATGACATCACTGATGACATCATCGATGACATCATCGATGACATCACATACATGATGACATCATCGATGACATCACGATGACATCTGATGACATCATCGATGACATCACTGATGACATCATCGATGACATCATCGATGACATCATCGATGACATCATCGATGACATCACTGATGACATCATCGATGACATCACTGATGACATCATCGATGACATCACTGATGACATCACGATGACATCATGATGACATCATCGATGACATCACTGATGACATCATCGATACATCACTGATGACAATCATTGACAACAATAATAACTTTATGGACAATTTCATTGTTGACATCACTGATGATCATCAATGAGTAACTTTGGTACAATCCCTTTCAGAGCAACTTTGGTACAGTCCCTTAAGGAGCGACTTAGGTGCCAAAGTTTTAAAGTACCTATATACTGTCCCTTTAAGAGCAGCTTAAGTATTGTCCCTTTAAAAGAGACTTAGGTGCCATCCTTTGAAGACCAGCTTAAGTACTGACCAGTTTAAGTACTGACGGAGTCTGTGCGCAAAGCGGTTCGGGCTGTATTAATCGCATAACAATGGATGGAAGAAGAAGAAGACGGATTACAATATAGTGCTTTTAAAAGCACTATTATGACATCATTAATAGTATATTGGTTGACATCATTTCCGAGATCACTGATAACAATAATTGACAACAATTATAACTTTATCGACAACGTCACCGTTGACATCACTGATGACATCATCGATGACATCACTGATGACATCATCGATGACATCACTGATGACATCATCGATGACATCACTGATGACATCATCGATGACATCATGATGACATCATCGATGACATCACATGATGACATCATCGATGACATCACTGATGACATCATCGATGACATCACTGATGACATCATCGATGACATCACTGATGACATCATCGATGACATCACTGATGACATCAGTGATGTCATCGATGACATCACTGATGACATCATCGATGACATCATCGATGACATCATCGATGACATCACTGATGACATCATCGATGACATCATCGATGACATCACTGATGACATCATCGATGACATCACTGATGACATCATCGATGACATCACTGATGACATCATCGATGACATCACTGATGACATCATCGATGACATCACTGATGACATCATCGATGACATCACTGATGACATCATCGATGACATCACTGATGACATCATCGATGACATCACCGATGACATCATCGATGACATCACCGATGACATCATCGATGACATCACCGATGACATCATCGATGACATCACTGATGACATCATCGATGACATCACTGATGACATCATCGATAACATCACCGATTACATAATCGTTAACCTCACTGATGACATCATCGATGACATCAATTACATCACTGATGACAATCATTGACAACAATAATAACTTTATGGACAATTTCATTGTTGACATCACTGATGATCATCAATGAGTAACTTTGGTACAATCCCTTTCAGAGCAACTTTGGTACAGTCCCTTAAGGAGCGACTTAGGTGCCAAAGTTTTAAAGTACCTATATACTGTCCCTTTAAGAGCAGCTTAAGTATTGTCCCTTTAAAAGAGACTTAGGTGCCATCCTTTGAAGACCAGCTTAAGTACTGACCAAATTAAGTACTGACGGAGTCTGTGCGCAAAGCGGTTCGGGCTGTATTAATCGCATAACAATGGATGGAAGAAGAAGAAGACGGATTACAATATAGTGCTTTTAAAAGCACTATTATGACATCATTAATAGTATATTGGTTGACATCATTTCCGAGATCACTGATAACAATAATTGACAACAATTATAACTTTATCGACAACGTCACCGTTGACATCACTGATGACATCATCGATGACATCACTGATGACATCATCAATGACATCACTGATGACATCATCGATGACATCATCGATGACATCACTGATGACATCATCAATGACATCATTGATGACATCACTGATGACATCATCGATGACATCATCGATGACATCATCGATGACATCACTGATGACATCACTGATGACATCATTGATGACATCACTGATGACATCATTGATGACATCATCGATGACATCACTGATGACATCATCGATGACATCACTGATGACATCATCGATGACATCACTGATGACATCATCGATGACATCACTGATGACATCATCGATGACATCACTGATGACATCATCGATGACATCACTGATGACATCATCGATGACATCACTGATGACATCATCGATGACATCATCGATGACATCATCGATGACATCACGATGACATCAACGATGACATCATCGATGACATCATCGATGACATCATCGATGACATCACTGATGACATCATCGATGACATCATCGATGACATCACTGATGACATCATCGATGACATCACTGATGACATCATCGATGACATCAATGATGACATCACGATGACATCACTGATGACATCATCGATGACATCACTGATGACATCATCGATGACATCACTGATGACATCATCGATGACATCACCGATGACATCATCGATGACATCATCGATGACATCACGATGACATCATCGATGACATCACTGATGACATCATCGATGACATCATCGATGACATCAATGATGACATCATCGATGACATCATTGATGACATCACTGATGACATCATCGATGACATCATTGATGACATTTCGATGACATCATCGATGACATCACTGATGACATCATCGATGACATCATTGATGACATCACTGATGACATCATCGATGACATCACTGATGACATCATCGATGACATCATCGATGACATCATCGATGACATCAATGATGACATCATCGATGACATCACGATGACATCACGATGACATCACTGATGACATCATCGATGACATCACTGATGACATCATCGATGACATCACTGATGACATCATCGATGACATCACTGATGACATCATCGATGACATCACTGATGACATCATCGATGACATCACTGATGACATATATCGATGACATCACTGATGACATCATCGATGACATCATCGATGACATCACTGATGACATCATCGATGACATCATCGATGACATCATCGATGACATCATCGATGACATCACTGATGACATCATCGATGACATCATCGATGACATCATTGATGACATCACTGATGACATCATCATGATGACATCATTGATGACATCATCGATGACATCATTCCGATGACATCACTGATGACATCATCGATGACATCATTGATGACATCACTGATGACATCATCGATGACATCACTGATGACATCATCGATGACATCACTGATGACATCATCGATGACATCACTGATGACATCATCGATGACATCACTGATGACATCATCGATGACATCACTGATGACATCATCGATGACATCACTGATGACATCATCGATGACATCATCGATGACATCATCGATGACATCATCGATGACATCACTGATGACATCACCCATGACATCATCGATGACATCACTGATGACATCATCGATGACATCATCGATGACATCACTGATGACATCATTGATGACATCATCGATGACATTACTGATGACATCATCGATGACATCACTGATGACATCATCGATGACATCATTGATGACATCACTGATGACATCATCGATGACATCACTGATGACATCATCGATGACATCACTGATGACATCATCGATGACATCACTGATGACATCATCGATGACATCACTGATGACATCATCGATGACATCACTGATGACATCATCGATGACATCACTGATGACATCATCGATGACATCATCGATGACATCATCGATGACATCATCGATGACATCATGATGACATCACCGATGACATCATCGATGACATCATCGATGACATCATCGATGACATCACCGATGACATCATCGATGACATCACTGATGACATCATCGATGACATCATCGATGACATCATCGATGACATCACGATGACATCATCGATGACATCACTGATGACATCACTGATGACATCACTGATGACATCATCGATGACATCACCGATTACATAATCGTTAACCTCACTGATGACATCATCGATGACATCAATTACATCACTGATGACAATCATTGACAACAATAATAACTTTATGGACAATTTCATTGTTGACATCACTGATGATCATCAATGAGTAACTTTGGTACAATCCCTTTCAGAGCAACTTTGGTACAGTCCCTTAAGGAGCGACTTAGGTGCCAAAGTTTTAAAGTACCTATATACTGTCCCTTTAAGAGCAGCTTAAGTATTGTCCCTTTAAAAGAGACTTAGGTGCCATCCTTTGAAGACCAGCTTAAGTACTGACCAGTTTAAGTACTGACGGAGTCTGTGCGCAAAGCGGTTCGGGCTGTATTAATCGCATAACAATGGATGGAAGAAGAAGAAGACGGATTACAATATAGTGCTTTTAAAAGCACTATTATGACATCATTAATAGTATATTGGTTGACATCATTTCCGAGATCACTGATAACAATAATTGACAACAATTATAACTTTATCGACAACGTCACCGTTGACATCACTGATGACATCATCGATGACATCACTGATGACATCATCGATGACATCACTGATGACATCATCGATGACATCACTGATGACATCATCGATGACATCATGATGACATCATCGATGACATCACTGATGACATCATCGATGACATCACTGATGACATCATCGATGACATCACTGATGACATCATCGATGACATCACTGATGACATCATCGATGACATCACTGATGACATCACTGATGACATCATCGATGACATCACTGATGACATCATCGATGACATCATCGATGACATCATCGATGACATCACTGATGACATCATCGATGACATCATCGATGACATCATCGATGACATCATCGATGACATCACTGATGACATCATCGATGACATCACTGATGACATCATCGATGACATCACTGATGACATCATCGATGACATCACTGATGACATCATCGATGACATCACTGATGACATCATCGATGACATCATGATGACATCATCGATGACATCACTGATGACATCATCGATGACATCACCGATGACATCATCGATGACATCACCGATGACATCATCGATGACATCACCGATGACATCATCGATGACATCACCGATGACATCATCGATGACATCACCGATGACATCATCGATGACATCACCGATTACATAATCGTTAACCTCACTGATGACATCATCGATGACATCAATTACATCACTGATGACAATCATTGACAACAATAATAACTTTATGGACAATTTCATTGTTGACATCACTGATGATCATCAATGAGTAACTTTGGTACAATCCCTTTCAGAGCAACTTTGGTACAGTCCCTTAAGGAGCGACTTAGGTGCCAAAGTTTTAAAGTACCTATATACTGTCCCTTTAAGAGCAGCTTAAGTATTGTCCCTTTAAAAGAGACTTAGGTGCCATCCTTTGAAGACCAGCTTAAGTACTGACCAGTTTAAGTACTGACGGAGTCTGTGCGCAAAGCGGTTCGGGCTGTATTAATCGCATAACAATGGATGGAAGAAGAAGAAGACGGATTACAATATAGTGCTTTTAAAAGCACTATTATGACATCATTAATAGTATATTGGTTGACATCATTTCCGAGATCACTGATAACAATAATTGACAACAATTATAACTTTATCGACAACGTCACCGTTGACATCACTGATGACATCATCGATGACATCACTGATGACATCATCGATGACATCACTGATGACATCATCGATGACATCATCGATGACATCACTGATGACATCATCGATGACATCATTGATGACATCACGATGACATCATCGATGACATCATCGATGACATCATCGATGACATCACTGATGACATCACGATGACATCATCGATGACATCACTGATGACATCATTGATGACATCATCGATGACATCACTGATGACATCATCGATGACATCACTGATGACATCATCGATGACATCACTGATGACATCATCGATGACATCACTGATGACATCATCGATGACATCACTGATGACATCATCGATGACATCACTGATGACATCATCGATGACATCACTGATGACATCATCGATGACATCATCGATGACATCATCGATGACATCACTGATGACATCACGATGACATCATCGATGACATCATCGATGACATCATCGATGACATCAATGATGACATCATCGATGACATCATCGATGACATCACTGATGACATCATCGATGACATCACTGATGACATCATCGATGACATCACTGATGACATAACGATGACATCACTGATGACATCATCGATGACATCACTGATGACATCATCGATGACATCACTGATGACATCATCGATGACATCACTGATGACATCACGATGACATCACGATGAATCACCGATGACATCATCGATGACATCACTGATGACATCATCGATGACATCATCGATGACATCACTGATGACATCATCGATGACATCATTGATGACATCAACTGATGACATCATCGATGACATCATTGATGACATCATCGATGACATCATCGATGACATCATTGATGACATCATGATGACATCATCGATGACATCACTGATGACATCATCGATGACATCACTTGATGACATCATCGATGACATCATCGATGACATCACCGATGACATCACTGATGACATCATCGATGACATCATGATGACATCATCGATGACATCACTGATGACATCATCGATGACATCACTGATGACATCATCGATGACATCACTGATGACATCATCGATGACATCACTGATGACATCATCGATGACATCACTGATGACATCATCGATGACATCACTGATGACATCATCGATGACATCACTGATGACATCACGATGACATCATCGATGACATCACTGGACATCATCGATGACATCATCGATGACATCATCGATGACATCATCGATGACATCACTGATGACATCATCGATGACATCATCGATGACATCATCGATGACATCACTGATGACATCATCGATGACATCATTGATGACATCATCGATGACATCATCGATGACATCACTGATGACATCATCGATGACATCATTGATGACATCACTGATGACATCATCGATGACATCACTGATGACATCATCGATGACATCACTGATGACATCATCGATGACATCACTGATGACATCATCGATGACATCACTGATGACATCACGATGACATCACTGATGACATCATCGATGACATCACTGATGACATCATCGATGACATCATCTGATGACATCATCGATGACATCATCGATGACATCACTCGATGACATCACGATGACATCATCGATGACATCACTGATGACATCATCGATGACATCATCGATGACATCACTGATGACATCATCGATGACATCATCGATGACATTACTGATGACATCATCGATGACATCACTGATGACATCATCGATGACATCATTGATGACATCACTGATGACATCATCGATGACATCACTGATGACATCATCGATGACATCATGATGACATCATCGATGACATCACTGATGACATCATCGATGACATCACTGATGACATCATCGATGACATCATGATGACATCATCGATGACATCACTGATGACATCATCGATGACATCATCGATGACATCATCGATGACATCATCGATGACATCACCGATGACATCACTGATGACATCATCGATGACATCATCGATGACATCATCGATGACATCACCGATGACATCATCGATGACATCACGATGACATCATCGATGACATCACTGATGACATCATCGATGACATCACCGATGACATCATCGATGACATAACTGATGACATCACTGATGACATCACTGATGACATCATCGATGACATCACCGATTACATAATCGTTAACCTCACTGATGACATCATCGATGACATCAATTACATCACTGATGACAATCATTGACAACAATAATAACTTTATGGACAATTTCATTGTTGACATCACTGATGATCATCAATGAGTAACTTTGGTACAATCCCTTTCAGAGCAACTTTGGTACAGTCCCTTAAGGAGCGACTTAGGTGCCAAAGTTTTAAAGTACCTATATACTGTCCCTTTAAGAGCAGCTTAAGTATTGTCCCTTTAAAAGAGACTTAGGTGCCATCCTTTGAAGACCAGCTTAAGTACTGACCAGTTTAAGTACTGACGGAGTCTGTGCGCAAAGCGGTTCGGGCTGTATTAATCGCATAACAATGGATGGAAGAAGAAGAAGACGGATTACAATATAGTGCTTTTAAAAGCACTATTATGACATCATTAATAGTATATTGGTTGACATCATTTCCGAGATCACTGATAACAATAATTGACAACAATTATAACTTTATCGACAACGTCACCGTTGACATCACTGATGACATCATCGATGACATCACTGATGACATCATCGATGACATCACTGATGACATCATCGATGACATCACTGATGACATCATCGATGACATCACTGATGACATCATCGATGACATCACTGATGACATCATCGATGACATCACTGATGACATCATCGATGACATCACTGATGACATCATCGATGACATCACTGATGACATCATCGATGACATCACGATGACATCATGATGACATCATCGATGACATCACTGATGACATCATCGATGACATCATCGATGACATCATCGATGACATCACTGATGACATCACGATGACATCATCGATGACATCATGATGACATCATCGATGACATCACTGATGACATCATCGATGATGACGATGACATCGATGATGACATCACCACGATGACATCACATCACGATGACATCATCGATGACATCACTGATGACATCATCGATGACATCACTGATGACATCACGATGACATCACTGATGACATCATCGATGACATCAACTGATGACATCATCGATGACATCATGATGACATCATCGATGACATCACGATGACATCATCGATGACATCACCGATGACATCATCGATGACATCACGATGACATCATCGATGACATCACTGATGACATCACTGATGACATCACTGATGACATCATCGATGACATCACCGATTACATAATCGTTAACCTCACTGATGACATCATCGATGACATCAATTACATCACTGATGACAATCATTGACAACAATAATAACTTTATGGACAATTTCATTGTTGACATCACTGATGATCATCAATGAGTAACTTTGGTACAATCCCTTTCAGAGCAACTTTGGTACAGTCCCTTAAGGAGCGACTTAGGTGCCAAAGTTTTAAAGTACCTATATACTGTCCCTTTAAGAGCAGCTTAAGTATTGTCCCTTTAAAAGAGACTTAGGTGCCATCCTTTGAAGACCAGCTTAAGTACTGACCAGTTTAAGTACTGACGGAGTCTGTGCGCAAAGCGGTTCGGGCTGTATTAATCGCATAACAATGGATGGAAGAAGAAGAAGACGGATTACAATATAGTGCTTTTAAAAGCACTATTATGACATCATTAATAGTATATTGGTTGACATCATTTCCGAGATCACTGATAACAATAATTGACAACAATTATAACTTTATCGACAACGTCACCGTTGACATCACTGATGACATCATCGATGACATCACTGATGACATCATCGATGACATCACTGATGACATCATCGATGACATCACTCGATGACATCACTGATGACATCATGATGACATCATCGATGACATCACTGATGACATCATCGATGACATCATCGATGACATCATCGATGACATCACTGATGACATCATCTGACATCACTGATGACATCATCGATGACATCACTGATGACATCATTGATGACATCATCGATGACATCACTGATGACATCATCGATGACATCACGATGACATCATCGATGACATCACTGATGACATCATCGATGACATCACTGATGACATCATCGATGACATCACTGATGACATCATCGATGACATCACTGATGACATCATCGATGACATCACTGATGACATCATCGATGACATCATCGATGACATCATCGATGACATCACTGATGACATCATCGATGACATCATCGATGACATCATCGATGACATCATCGATGACATCACTGATGACATCATCGATGACATCATCGATGACATCACTGATGACATCATCGATGACATCACTGATGACATCATCGATGACATCACTGATGACATCACGATGACATCACTGATGACATCATCGATGACATCACGATGACATCATCGATGACATCAATGATGACATCATCGATGACATCACCGATGACATCATCGATGACATCACCGATGACATCACGATGACATCATCGATGACATCACTGATGACATCATCGATGACATCATCGATGACATCACTGATGACATCATCGATGACATCATTGATGACATCACTGATGACATCATCGATGACATCATTGATGACATATCGATGACATCACGATGACATCACTGATGACATCGATGACATCATGAGACATCACTGATGACATCACCGATGACATCAACTGATGACATCATCGATGACATCACTGATGACATCATCGATGACATCACTGATGACATCATCGATGACATCATCGATGACATCATCGATGACATCACTGATGACATCATCGATGACATCACTGATGACATCATCGATGACATCACTGATGACATCATCGATGACATCACTGATGACATCATCGATGACATCACTGATGACATCATCGATGACATCACTGATGACATCATCGATGACATCACTGATGACATCATCGATGACATCATCGATGACATCACTGATGACATCACGATGACATCACGATGACATCATCGATGACATCATCGATGACATCACTATGACATCACGATGACATCATCGATGACATCATCGATGACATCACTGATGACATCATCGATGACATCACTGATGACATCATCGATGACATCATCGATGACATCACTTGATGACATCATCGATGACATCATCGATGACATCACTGATGACATCATCGATGACATCACTGATGACATCATCGATGACATCACTGATGACATCATCGATGACATCACTGATGACATCATCGATGACATCACTGATGACATCATCGATGACATCACTGATGACATCATCGATGACATCACTGATGACATCATCGATGACATCATCGATGACATCACTGATGACATCATCGATGACATCACTGATGACATCATCGATGACATCATCGATGACATCATCGATGACATCATCGATGACATCATCGATGACATCACGATGACATCATGATGACATCATCGATGACATCACTGATGACATCATCGATGACATCATGATGACATCATCGATGACATCATCGATGACATCACTGATGACATCATCGATGACATCACTGATGACATCACGATGACATCAACTGATGACATCATCGATGACATCACTGATGACATCATCGATGACATCACTGATGACATCATCGATGACATCACTGATGACATCATCGATGACATCACTGATGACATCATCGATGACATCATCGATGACATCATCGATGACATCATCGATGACATCACTGATGACATCATCGATGACATCATCGATGACATCATCGATGACATCACGATGACATCACGATGACATCATCGATGACATCACTGATGACATCATCGATGACATCACCGATGACATCATCGATGACATCACGATGACATCATCGATGACATAACTGATGACATCACTGATGACATCACTGATGACATCATCGATGACATCACCGATTACATAATCGTTAACCTCACTGATGACATCATCGATGACATCAATTACATCACTGATGACAATCATTGACAACAATAATAACTTTATGGACAATTTCATTGTTGACATCACTGATGATCATCAATGAGTAACTTTGGTACAATCCCTTTCAGAGCAACTTTGGTACAGTCCCTTAAGGAGCGACTTAGGTGCCAAAGTTTTAAAGTACCTATATACTGTCCCTTTAAGAGCAGCTTAAGTATTGTCCCTTTAAAAGAGACTTAGGTGCCATCCTTTGAAGACCAGCTTAAGTACTGACCAGTTTAAGTACTGACGGAGTCTGTGCGCAAAGCGGTTCGGGCTGTATTAATCGCATAACAATGGATGGAAGAAGAAGAAGACGGATTACAATATAGTGCTTTTAAAAGCACTATTATGACATCATTAATAGTATATTGGTTGACATCATTTCCGAGATCACTGATAACAATAATTGACAACAATTATAACTTTATCGACAACGTCACCGTTGACATCACTGATGACATCATCGATGACATCACTGATGACATCATCGATGACATCACTGATGACATCATCGATGACATCACTGATGACATCATCGATGACATCACTGATGACATCATCGATGACATCACTGATGACACATCATCGATGACATCACTGATGACATCATCGATGACATCACTGATGACATCATCGATGACATCACTGATGACATCATCGATGACATCACTGATGACATCACTGATGACATCATCGATGACATCACTGATGACATCATCGATGACATCATCGATGACATCATCGATGACATCACTGATGACATCATCGATGACATCATCGATGACATCATCGATGACATCATCGATGACATCACTGATGACATCATCGATGACATCACTGATGACATCATCGATGACATCACTGATGACATCATCGATGACATCACTGATGACATCATCGATGACATCACTGATGACATCATCGATGACATCACTGATGACATCATCGATGACATCACTGATGACATCATCGATGACATCACTGATGACATCATCGATGACATCACCGATGACATCATCGATGACATCACCGATGACATCATCGATGACATCACCGATGACATCATCGATGACATCACTGATGACATCACTGATGACATCACTGATGACATCATCGATGACATCACCGATTACATAATCGTTAACCTCACTGATGACATCATCGATGACATCAATTACATCACTGATGACAATCATTGACAACAATAATAACTTTATGGACAATTTCATTGTTGACATCACTGATGATCATCAATGAGTAACTTTGGTACAATCCCTTTCAGAGCAACTTTGGTACAGTCCCTTAAGGAGCGACTTAGGTGCCAAAGTTTTAAAGTACCTATATACTGTCCCTTTAAGAGCAGCTTAAGTATTGTCCCTTTAAAAGAGACTTAGGTGCCATCCTTTGAAGACCAGCTTAAGTACTGACCAGTTTAAGTACTGACGGAGTCTGTGCGCAAAGCGGTTCGGGCTGTATTAATCGCATAACAATGGATGGAAGAAGAAGAAGACGGATTACAATATAGTGCTTTTAAAAGCACTATTATGACATCATTAATAGTATATTGGTTGACATCATTTCCGAGATCACTGATAACAATAATTGACAACAATTATAACTTTATCGACAACGTCACCGTTGACATCACTGATGACATCATCGATGACATCACTGATGACATCATCGATGACATCACTGATGACATCATCGATGACATCATCGATGACATCACTGATGACATCATCATGACATCATTGATGACATCACTGATGACATCATCATCGATGACATCATCGATGACATCATCGATGACATCACTGATGACATCACGATGACATCATGATGACATCACTGATGACATCATTGATGACATCATCGATGACATCACTGATGACATCATCGATGACATCACTGATGACATCATCGATGACATCACTGATGACATCATCGATGACATCACGATGACATCATCGATGACATCACTGATGACATCATCGATGACATCACGATGACATCATCGATGACATCACTGATGACATCATCGATGACATCATCGATGACATCATCGATGACATCACTGATGACATCATCGATGACATCATCGATGACATCATCGATGACATCACGATGACATCACTGATGACATCATCGATGACATCATCGATGACATCACTGATGACATCATCGATGACATCACTGATGACATCATCGATGACATCATCGATGACATCATCGATGACATCACTGATGACATCATCGATGACATCACTGATGACATCATCGATGACATCATGATGACATCATCGATGACATCACTGATGACATCATCGATGACATCATCGATGACATCACGATGACATCATCGATGACATCACTGATGACATCATCGATGACATCATCGATGACATCACTGATGACATCATCGATGACATCATTGATGACATCACTGATGACATCATCGATGACATCATTGATGACATCATCGATGACATCATCGATGACATCACTGATGACATCGATGATGTCATCAGTGATGTCATCAATGATGTCATCACGATGACATCACTGATGACATCATCGATGACATCACGATGACATCACGATGACATCACTGATGACATCATCGATGACATCATGATGACATCATCGATGACATCACTGATGACATCATCGATGACATCACGATGACATCATCGATGACATCACTGATGACATCATCGATGACATCACTGATGACATCATCGATGACATCACTGATGACATCATCGATGACATCACTGATGACATCATCGATGACATCACTGATGACATCATCGATGACATCACGATGACATAACGATGACATTGATGACATCATCGATGACATCATCGATGACATCACTGATGACATCATCGATGACATCACTGATGACATCACGATGACATCATGATGACATCATTGATGACATCACGATGACATCATCGATGACATCACTGATGACATCATCGATGACATCATCGATGACATCACTGATGACATCATCGATGACATCATGTGACATCAATGATGACATCATCGATGACATCACTGATGACATCATCGATGACATCACTGATGACATCACGATGACATCACTGATGACATCATCGATGACATCACTGATGACATCATCGATGACATCACTGATGACATCATCGGACCGATGACATCACTGATGACATCATCGATGACATCATCGATAGACATCATCGATGACATCATCGATGACATCACTGATGACATCACCGATGACATCATCGATGACATCACTGATGACATCATCGATGACATCATAGATGACATCACAGATGACATCATTGATGACATCATCGATGACATCACTGATGACATCATCGATGACATCAATGATGACATCATCGATGACATCATTGATGACATCACTGATGACATCATCGATGACATCACTGATGACATCATCGATGACATCACTGATGACATCATCGATGACATCACTGATGACATCATCGATGACATCACTGATGACATCATCGATGACATCACTGATGACATCATCGATGACATCACTGATGACATCATCGATGACATCATCGATGACATCATCGATGACATCATCGATGACATCACTGATGACATCACCGATGACATCATCGATGACATCATCGATGACATCATCGATGACATCACCGATGACATCATCGATGACATCACTGATGACATCATCGATGACATCATCGATGACATCATCGATGACATCACCGATGACATCATCGATGACATCACTGATGACATCATGATGACATCACTGATGACATCATCGATGACATCACCGATACATAATCGTTAACCTCACTGATGACATCATCGATGACATCAATTACATCACTGATGACAATCATTGACAACAATAATAACTTTATGGACAATTTCATTGTTGACATCACTGATGATCATCAATGAGTAACTTTGGTACAATCCCTTTCAGAGCAACTTTGGTACAGTCCCTTAAGGAGCGACTTAGGTGCCAAAGTTTTAAAGTACCTATATACTGTCCCTTTAAGAGCAGCTTAAGTATTGTCCCTTTAAAAGAGACTTAGGTGCCATCCTTTGAAGACCAGCTTAAGTACTGACCAGTTTAAGTACTGACGGAGTCTGTGCGCAAAGCGGTTCGGGCTGTATTAATCGCATAACAATGGATGGAAGAAGAAGAAGACGGATTACAATATAGTGCTTTTAAAAGCACTATTATGACATCATTAATAGTATATTGGTTGACATCATTTCCGAGATCACTGATAACAATAATTGACAACAATTATAACTTTATCGACAACGTCACCGTTGACATCACTGATGACATCATCGATGACATCACTGATGACATCATCGATGACATCACTGATGACATCATCGATGACATCACTGATGACATCATCGATGACATCACTGATGACATCATCGATGACATCATGATGACATCATCGATGACATCATCTGATGACATCATCGATGACATCACTGATGACATCATCGATGACATCACTGATGACATCATCGATGACATCACTGATGACATCACTGATGACATCATCGATGACATCACTGATGACATCATCGATGACATCATCGATGACATCACGATGACATCACTGATGACATCATCGATGACATCATCGATGACATCATCGATGACATCATGATGACATCACTGATGACATCATCGATGACATCACTGATGACATCATCGATGACATCACTGATGACATCATCATGATGACATCACTGATGACATCATCGATGACATCACTGATGACATCATCGATGACATCATGATGACATCATCGATGACATCATCGATGACATCACTGATGACATCATCGATGACATCATCGATGACATCACTGATGACATCACGATGACATCACTCGATGACATCATCGATGACATCATCGATGACATCACCGATGACATCATTGATGACATCATCGATGACATCATCGATGACATCATCGATGACATCACTGATGACATCATCGATGACATCATGATGACATCATCGATGACATCATGATGACATCATCGATGACATCACTGATGACATCATCGATGACATCACTGATGACATCATCGATGACATCACTGATGACATCATCGATGACATCACTGATGACATCATCGATGACATAATCGATGACATCACTATGACATCACTGATGACATCATCGATGACATCATCGATGACATCACTGATGACATCATCGATGACATCACTGATGACATCACCGATGACATCATCGAGACATCATTGATGACATCACTGATGACATCACGATGACATCATTGATGACATCATCGATGACATCACGATGACATCACTGATGACATCATCGATATGACATCATTTGATGACATCACTGATGACATCATCGATGACATCACTGATGACATCATCGATGACATCACTGATGACATCATCGATGACATCACTGATGACATCATCGATGACATCACTGATGACATCATCGATGACATCATGATGACATCATCGATGACATCACTGATGACATCATCGATGACATCATCGATGACATCATCGATGACATCATCGATGACATCACTGATGACATCACGATGACATCATCGATGACATCATGATGACATCATCGATGACATCATCGATGACATCACTGATGACATCATCGATGACATCATCGATGACATCACTGATGACATCATCGATGACATCACTGATGACATCATCGATGACATCATTGATGACATCACTGATGACATCATCGATGACATCACTGATGACATCATCGATGACATCACTGATGACATCATCGATGACATCACTGATGACATCATCGATGACATCACTGATGACATCATCGATGACATCACTGATGACATCATCGATGACATCATGATGACATCATCGATGACATCATCGATGACATCATCGATGACATCATCGATGACATCACTGATGACATCACCGATGACATCATCGATGACATCATCGATGACATCATCGATGACATCACCGATGACATCATCGATGACATCACGATGACATCATCGATGACATCACCGATGACATCATCGATGACATCACGATGACATCATCGATGACATAACTGATGACATCACTGATGACATCACTGATGACATCATCGATGACATCACCGATTACATAATCGTTAACCTCACTGATGACATCATCGATGACATCAATTACATCACTGATGACAATCATTGACAACAATAATAACTTTATGGACAATTTCATTGTTGACATCACTGATGATCATCAATGAGTAACTTTGGTACAATCCCTTTCAGAGCAACTTTGGTACAGTCCCTTAAGGAGCGACTTAGGTGCCAAAGTTTTAAAGTACCTATATACTGTCCCTTTAAGAGCAGCTTAAGTATTGTCCCTTTAAAAGAGACTTAGGTGCCATCCTTTGAAGACCAGCTTAAGTACTGACCAGTTTAAGTACTGACGGAGTCTGTGCGCAAAGCGGTTCGGGCTGTATTAATCGCATAACAATGGATGGAAGAAGAAGAAGACGGATTACAATATAGTGCTTTTAAAAGCACTATTATGACATCATTAATAGTATATTGGTTGACATCATTTCCGAGATCACTGATAACAATAATTGACAACAATTATAACTTTATCGACAACGTCACCGTTGACATCACTGATGACATCATCGATGACATCACTGATGACATCATCGATGACATCACTGATGACATCATCGATGACATCATCGATGACATCACTGATGACATCATCATGACATCATCGATGACATCACTGATGACATCATCGATGACATCATGATGACATCATCGATGACATCATCGATGACATCACTGATGACATCATCGATGACATCATCGATGACATCACTGATGACATCATCGATGACATCATCGATGACATCACTGATGACATCATCGATGACATCACTGATGACATCATCGATGACATCACTGATGACATCATCGATGACATCACTGATGACATCATCGATGACATCACTGATGACATCATCGATGACATCACTGATGACATCATCGATGACATCATCGATGACATCATCGATGACATCATGATGACATCATCGATGACATCATCGATGACATCACTGATGACATCATCGATGACATCATCGATGACATCATGATGACATCATCGATGACATCACTGATGACATCATCGATGACATCACTGATGACATCATCGATGACATCACTGATGACATCATCGATGACATCACTGATGACATCATCGATGACATCATCGATGACATCACCGATGACATCACTGATGACATCATCGATGACATCATCGATGACATCATCGATGACATCACTGATGACATCACTGATGACATCATCGATGACATCACTGATGACATCACTGATGACATCACTGATGACATCATCGATGACATCACTGATGACATCATCGATGACATCACTGATGACATCATCGATGACATCATCGATGACATCACCGATGACATCATCGATGACATCACTGATGACATTTTCCAAATCGATGACATCACTGATGACATCATCGATGACACAATCGATGACATCACTGATGACATCATCGATGACATCATTGATGACATCTCACTGATGACATCATGATGACATCATCGAGACATCACTGATGACATCATCGATGACATCACTGATGACATCATCGATGACATCACTGATGACATCATCGATGACATCACTGATGACATCATCGATGACATCACTGATGACATCATCGATGACATCACTGATGACATCATCGATGACATCATCGATGACATCATGATGACATCACTGATGACATCACGATGACATCATCGATGACAACTGATGACATCATCGATGACATCACGATGACATCACGATGACATCATCGATGACATCACTGATGACATCATCGATGACATCACTATGACATCATCGATGACATCACTGATGACATCATCGATGACATCAATGATGACATCACGATGAACATCATCGATGACATCACCGATGACATCAACTGATGACATCATCGATGACATCATCGATGACATCATCGATGACATCATGATGACATCACTGATGGTGACATCATCGATGACATCACTGATGACATCACTGATGAATCACTGATGACATCATCGATGACATCACTGATGACATCATCGATGACATCACTGATGACATCATCGATGACATCATCGATGACATCACTGATGACATCATCGATGACATCACTGATGACATCATCGATGACATCACTGATGACATCATCGATGACATCATCGATGACATCACTGATGACATCATCGATGACATCATTGATGACATCAATGATGACATCATCGATGACATCACTGATGACATCATCGATGACATCATCGATGACATCATCGATGACATCACTGATGACATCATCGATGACATCATTGATGACATCACTGATGACATCATCGATGACATCACTGATGACATCATCGATGACATCATCGATGACATCACTGATGACATCATCGATGACATCATCGATGACATCATCGATGACATCATCGATGACATCACTGATGACATCATCGATGACATCACTGATGACATCATCGATGACATCACTGATGACATCATCGATGACATCACTGATGACATCATCGATGACATCACTGATGACATCATCGATGACATCACTGATGACATCATCGATGACATCACTGATGACATCATCGATGACATCACTGATGACATCATCGATGACATCACCGATGACATCATCGATGACATCACCGATGACATCATCGATGACATCACCGATGACATCATCGATGACCACATAACTGATGACATCACTGATGACATCACTGATGACATCATCGATGACATCACCGATTACATAATCGTTAACCTCACTGATGACATCATCGATGACATCAATTACATCACTGATGACAATCATTGACAACAATAATAACTTTATGGACAATTTCATTGTTGACATCACTGATGATCATCAATGAGTAACTTTGGTACAATCCCTTTCAGAGCAACTTTGGTACAGTCCCTTAAGGAGCGACTTAGGTGCCAAAGTTTTAAAGTACCTATATACTGTCCCTTTAAGAGCAGCTTAAGTATTGTCCCTTTAAAAGAGACTTAGGTGCCATCCTTTGAAGACCAGCTTAAGTACTGACCAGTTTAAGTACTGACGGAGTCTGTGCGCAAAGCGGTTCGGGCTGTATTAATCGCATAACAATGGATGGAAGAAGAAGAAGACGGATTACAATATAGTGCTTTTAAAAGCACTATTATGACATCATTAATAGTATATTGGTTGACATCATTTCCGAGATCACTGATAACAATAATTGACAACAATTATAACTTTATCGACAACGTCACCGTTGACATCACTGATGACATCATCGATGACATCACTGATGACATCATCGATGACATCACTGATGACATCATCGATGACATCATCGATGACATCACTGATGACATCATCGATGACATCACTGATGACATCATCGATGACATCACTGATGACATCATCGATGACATCATCGATGACATCATCGATGACATCACTGATGACATCATCGATGACATCATCGATGACATCATCGATGACATCACTGATGACATCATCGATGACATCAACGATGACATCATCGATGACATCAACGATGACATCATCGATGACATCATCGATGACATCACTGATGACATCATCGATGACATCATCGATGACATCATCGATGACATCATCGATGACATCACTGATGACATCATCGATGACATCACTGATGACATCATCGATGACATCACTGATGACATCATCGATGACATCACTGATGACATCATCGATGACATCATCGACATCATCGATACATCACTGATGACAATCATTGACAACAATAATAACTTTATGGACAATTTCATTGTTGACATCACTGATGATCATCAATGAGTAACTTTGGTACAATCCCTTTCAGAGCAACTTTGGTACAGTCTTAAGGAGCGACTTAGGTGCCAAAGTTTAAAGTACCTATATACTGTCCCTTTAAGAGCAGCTTAAGTATTGTCCCTTTAAAAGAGACTTAGGTGCCATCCTTTGAAGACCAGCTTAAGTACTGACCAGTTTAAGTACTGACGGAGTCTGTGCGCAAAGCGGTTCGGGCTGTATTAATCGCATAACATGGATGGAAGAAGAAGAAGACGGATTACAATATAGTGCTTTTAAAAGCACTATTATGACATCATTAATAGTATATTGGTTGACATCATTTCCGAGATCACTGATAACAATAATTGACAACAATTATAACTTTATCGACAACGTCACCGTTGACATCACTGATGACATCATCGATGACATCACTGATGACATCATCGATGACATCACTGATGACATCATCGATGACATCACTGATGACATCATCGATGACATCATCGATGACATCACTGATGACATCATCGATGACATCATTGATGACATCACTGATGACATCATCGATGACATCATTGATGACATCATCGATGACATCATCGATGACATCATGATGACATCATCGATGACATCATCGATGACATCACTGATGACATCACGATGACATCACTGATGACATCATCGATGACATCACTGATGACATCATCGATGACATCACTGATGACATCATCGATGACATCATCGATGACATCACTGATGACATCACCGATGACATCATCGATGACATCACTGATGACATCAATGATGACATCATCGATGACATCACTGATGACATCATCGATGACATCATCGATGACATCACTGATGACATCATCGATGACATCATCGATGACATCACTGATGACATCATCGATGACATCACTGATGACATCATCGATGACATCACTGATGACATCATCGATGACATCACTGATGACATCATCGATGACATCACTGATGACATCATCGATGACATCATGATGACATCATCGATGACATCATCGATGACATCATCGATGACATCATCGATGACATCACTGATGACATCACTGATGACATCATCGATGACATCACGATGACAGATGACATCATCGATGACATCATCGATGACATCATCGATGACATCATCGATGACATCACTGATGACATCATCGATGACATCACCGATGACATCATCGATGACATAACTGATGACATCATGATGACATCACTGATGACATCATCGATGACATCACCGATTACATAATCGTTAACCTCACTGATGACATCATCGATGACATCAATTACATCACTGATGACAATCATTGACAACAATAATAACTTTATGGACAATTTCATTGTTGACATCACTGATGATCATCAATGAGTAACTTTGGTACAATCCCTTTCAGAGCAACTTTGGTACAGTCCCTTAAGGAGCGACTTAGGTGCCAAAGTTTTAAAGTACCTATATACTGTCCCTTTAAGAGCAGCTTAAGTATTGTCCCTTTAAAAGAGACTTAGGTGCCATCCTTTGAAGACCAGCTTAAGTACTGACCAGTTTAAGTACTGACGGAGTCTGTGCGCAAAGCGGTTCGGGCTGTATTAATCGCATAACAATGGATGGAAGAAGAAGAAGACGGATTACAATATAGTGCTTTTAAAAGCACTATTATGACATCATTAATAGTATATTGGTTGACATCATTTCCGAGATCACTGATAACAATAATTGACAACAATTATAACTTTATCGACAACGTCACCGTTGACATCACTGATGACATCATCGATGACATCACTGATGACATCATCGACAACATCACCGATGACATCACTGATGACATCATCGATGACATCACTGATGACATCATCGATGACATCATGATGACATCATGATGACATCATCGATGACATCACTGATGACATCATCGATGACATCACTGATGACATCATCGATGACATCACTGATGACATCATCGATGACATCACTGATGACATCATCGATGACATCACTGATGACATCATCGATGACATCATGACATCATCGATGACATCACATGATGACATCACTGATGACATCACGATGACATCATCGATGACATCACGATGACATCATCGATGACATCACCGATGACATCATCGATGACATCACGATGACATCATCGATGACATCACTGATGACATCATCACGATGACATCACGATGACATCACCGATGACATCATCGATGACATAACTGATGACATCACTGATGACATCACTGATGACATCATCGATGACATCACCGATTACATAATCGTTAACCTCACTGATGACATCATCGATGACATCAATTACATCACTGATGACAATCATTGACAACAATAATAACTTTATGGACAATTTCATTGTTGACATCACTGATGATCATCAATGAGTAACTTTGGTACAATCCCTTTCAGAGCAACTTTGGTACAGTCCCTTAAGGAGCGACTTAGGTGCCAAAGTTTTAAAGTACCTATATACTGTCCCTTTAAGAGCAGCTTAAGTATTGTCCCTTTAAAAGAGACTTAGGTGCCATCCTTTGAAGACCAGCTTAAGTACTGACCAGTTTAAGTACTGACGGAGTCTGTGCGCAAAGCGGTTCGGGCTGTATTAATCGCATAACAATGGATGGAAGAAGAAGAAGACGGATTACAATATAGTGCTTTTAAAAGCACTATTATGACATCATTAATAGTATATTGGTTGACATCATTTCCGAGATCACTGATAACAATAATTGACAACAATTATAACTTTATCGACAACGTCACCGTTGACATCACTGATGACATCATCGATGACATCACTGATGACATCATCGATGACATCACTGATGACATCATCGATGACATCATCGATGACATCACTGATGACATCATCGATGACATCATTGATGACATCACTGATGACATCATCGATGACATCATTGATGACATCATCGATGACATCATCGATGACATCACTGATGACATCATCGATGACATCATTGATGACATCACGATGACATCATGATGACATCATCGATGACATCACTGATGACATCATCGATGACATCACTGATGACATCATCGATGACATCACTGATGACATCATCGATGACATCACTGATGACATCACGATCATCATCGATGACATCACTGATGACATCATCGATGACATCACTGATGACATCATCGATGACATCACTGATGACATCATCGATGACATCACTGATGACATCATCGATGACATCATCGATGACATCATCGATGACATCACTGATGACATCACCGATGACATCATCGATGACATCACTGATGACATCACGATGACATCACTGATGACATCATCGATGACATCATCGATGACATCACTGATGACATCATCGATGACATCACTGATGACATCATCGATGACATCATTGACATCACTGATGACATCACGATGACATCACTGATGACATCATCGATGACATCACTGATGACATCATCGATGACATCATGATGACATCATCGATGACATCACTGATGACATCATCGATGACATCATCGATGACATCAACGATGACATCATCGATGACATCACTGATGACATCATCGATGACATCACTGATGACATCAATGATGACATCATCGATGACATCATCGATGACATCACTGATGACATCATCGATGACATCATTGATGACATGTCTGATGACATCATCGATGACATCACTGATGACATCATCGATGACATCATTGATGACATCACTGATGACATCATCGATGACATCACTGATGACATCATCGATGACATCATCGATGACATCATCGATGACATCACTGATGACATCATCGATGACATCATCGATGACATCATGATGACATCACTGATGACATCATCGATGACATCACTGATGACATCATCGATGACATCACTGATGACATCATCGATGACATCATCGATGACATCATCGATGACATCACTGATGACATCATCGATGACATCACTGATGACATCATCGATGACATCACTGATGACATCATCGATGACATCATCGATGACATCACTGATGACATCATCGATGACATCATCGATGACATCATCGATGACATCATCGATGACATCACTGATGACATCACTGATGACATCATCGATGACATCATCGATGACATCATCGATGACATCATCGATGACATCACTGATGACATCATCGATGACATCATCGATGACATCACTGATGACATCATCGATGACATCATGATGACATCATGATGACATCATCGTTGACATCACTGATGACATCATCGATGACATCACTGATGACATCATCGATGACATCACTGATGACATCATCGATGACATCACTGATGACATCATCGATGACATCACTGATGACATCATCGATGACATCACTGATGACATCATCGATGATGTCATCGATGATGCATCCGATGACACATCATCGATGACATCATCGATGACATCACTGATGACATCATCGATGACATCATCGATGACATCATCGATGACATCACGATGACATCACCGATGACATCATCGATGACATCATCGATGACATCATCGATGACATCACTGATGACATCATCGATGACATCACGATGACATAATGATGACATCACTGATGACATCACTGATGACATCATCGATGACATCACCGATTACATAATCGTTAACCTCACTGATGACATCATCGATGACATCAATTACATCACTGATGACAATCATTGACAACAATAATAACTTTATGGACAATTTCATTGTTGACATCACTGATGATCATCAATGAGTAACTTTGGTACAATCCCTTTCAGAGCAACTTTGGTACAGTCCCTTAAGGAGCGACTTAGGTGCCAAAGTTTTAAAGTACCTATATACTGTCCCTTTAAGAGCAGCTTAAGTATTGTCCCTTTAAAAGAGACTTAGGTGCCATCCTTTGAAGACCAGCTTAAGTACTGACCAGTTTAAGTACTGACGGAGTCTGTGCGCAAAGCGGTTCGGGCTGTATTAATCGCATAACAATGGATGGAAGAGAAGAAGACGGATTACAATATAGTGCTTTTAAAAGCACTATTATGTCATCATTAATAGTATATTGGTTGACATCATTTCCGAGATCACTGATAACAATAATGACAACAATTATAACTTTATCGACAACGTCACCGTTGACATCACTGATGACATCATCGATGACATCACTGATGACATCATCGACATCACATCATCGATGACATCACTGATGACATCATCGATGACATCACTGATGACATCATCGATGACATCACTGATGACATCATCGATGACATCATCGATGACATCACTGATGACATCATCGATGACATCACTGATGACATCATCGATGACATCACTGATGACATCATCGATGACATCACTGATGACATCATCGATGACATCACTGATGACATCATCGATGACATCATCGATGACATCATCGATGACATCACTGATGACATCACGATGACATCAGATGACATCATCGATGACATCACCGATGACATCATCTGATGACATCATCGATGACATCATCGATGACATCATCGATGACATCACTGATGACATCATCGATGACATCACCGATGACATCATCGATGACATCATAACTGATGACATCATCGATGACATCACTGATGACATCATCGATGACATCACCGATTACATAATCGTTAACCTCACTGATGACATCATCGATGACATCAATTACATCACTGATGACAATCATTGACAACAATAATAACTTTATGGACAATTTCATTGTTGACATCACTGATGATCATCAATGAGTAACTTTGGTACAATCCCTTTCAGAGCAACTTTGGTACAGTCCCTTAAGGAGCGACTTAGGTGCCAAAGTTTTAAAGTACCTATATACTGTCCCTTTAAGAGCAGCTTAAGTATTGTCCCTTTAAAAGAGACTTAGGTGCCATCCTTTGAAGACCAGCTTAAGTACTGACCAGTTTAAGTACTGACGGAGTCTGTGCGCAAAGCGGTTCGGGCTGTATTAATCGCATAACAATGGATGGAAGAAGAAGAAGACGGATTACAATATAGTGCTTTTAAAAGCACTATTATGACATCATTAATAGTATATTGGTTGACATCATTTCCGAGATCACTGATAACAATAATTGACAACAATTATAACTTTATCGACAACGTCACCGTTGACATCACTGATGACATCATCGATGACATCACTGATGACATCATCACGATGACATCACTGATGACATCATCGATGACATCATCGATGACATCACTGATGACATCATCGATGACATCATTGATGACATCACTGATGACATCATCGATGACATCATGATGACATCATCGATGACATCATCGATGACATCATGATGACATCATCGATGACATCATTGATGACATCACTGATGACATCATGATGACATCATCGATGACATCACTGATGACATCATCGATGACATCACTGATGACATCATCGATGACATCACTGATGACATCATCGATGACATCACTGATGACATCATCGATGACATCACTGATGACATCATCGATGACATCACTGATGACATCATCGATGACATCATGATGACATCATCGATGACATCACTGATGACATCATCGATGACATCATCGATGACATCACGATGACATCACTGATGACATCACGATGACATCATCGATGACATCACTGATGACATCATCGATGACATCATGATGACATCATCGATGACATCATCGATGACATCACTGATGACATCATCGATGACATCACTGATGACATCATCGATGACATCACTGATGACATCATTGATGACATCACTGATGACATCATCGATGACATCACTGATGACATCATCGATGACATCACTGATGACATCATCGATATGACATCATCGATGACATCATCGATGACATCACGATGACATCACTGATGACATCATCGATGACATCACTGATGACATCATCGATGACATCATCGATGACATCACTGATGACATCATCGATGACATCATTGATGACATCACTGATGACATCAACGATGACCATCATCTGATGACATCATTCGATGACATCATCGATGACATCATGATGACATCATCGATGACATCATTGCAATGACATCACTGATGACATCAACGATGACATCACTGAGACATCATCCCGATTGACAATCACGATGACATCACGATACATAAATGATGACATCATCCGATGACATCATCGATGACATCATCGATGACATCATGATGACATCATCCGATGACATCACTGATGACATCATCGATGACATCATGATGACATCAGATGAATCACTGATGACATCATCGATGACATCACTGATGACATCATCGATGACATCACTGATGAACTCATCGATGACATCACTGATGACATCATCGATGACATAATGATGACATCACTGATGACATCATCGATGACATCATCGATGACATCATCGATGACATCATCGATGACATCAATGATGACATCACGATGACATCATCGATGACATCATCGATGACATCACTGATGACATCATCGATGACATCATTGATGACATCACGATGACATCATCGATGACATCACTGATGACATCATCGATGACATCATTGATGACATCACTGATGACATCATCGATGACATCACTGATGACATCATCGATGACATCACTGATGACATCATCGATGACATCACTGATGACATCATCGATGACATCACTGATGACATCATCGATGACATCACTGATGACATCATCGATGACATCATCGATGACATCATCGATGACATCATCGATGACATCACTGATGACATCCTGATGACATCATCGATGACATCATCGATGACATCATCGATGACATCATCGATGACATCATCGATGACATCATCGATGACATCACTGATGACATCATCGATGACATCATCGATGACATCATGATGACATCACTGATGACATCACTGATGACATCATCGATGACATCACGATGACATCATCGATAACCTCACTGATGACATCATCGATGACATCAATTACATCACTGATGACAATCATTGACAACAATAAACTTTATGGACAATTTCATTGTTGACATCACTGATGATCATCAATGAGTAACTTTGGTACAATCCCTTTCAGAGCAACTTTGGTACAGTCCCTTAAGGAGCGACTTAGGTGCCAAAGTTTTAAAGTACCTATATACTGTCCCTTTAAGAGCAGCTTAAGTATTGTCCCTTAAAAGAGACTTAGGTGCCATCCTTTGAAGACCAGCTTAAGTACTGACCAGTTTAAGTACGACGGAGTCTGTGCGCAAAGCGGTTCGGGCTGTATTAATCGCATAACAATGGATGGAAGAAGAAGAAGACGATTACAATATAGTGCTTTAAAAGCACTATTATGAATCATTAATAGTATATTGGTTGACATCATTTCCCGAGATCACTGATAACAATAATTGACAACAATTATAACTTTATCGACAACGTCACCGTTGATGACCCCCAACATCACTGATGACATCATCTGATGACATCACTGATGACATCATCGACAACG